>NC_044976.1:40416779-40716779 GCF_008728515.1 Papio anubis
AAAGGAATAGAGCTCGGGCGTTTAATCATTAATTATTATTTGCTATGGCCGGGGCGCGCAGCTCCGGACAGGACTGTCCCTAAACAAAATAGTAATGTTCTTTCTCCATCCCTCCCACCCGTCTCCTTTTCATCACCTTATTCTGATTCCTACCTGCTCAGACCTTGCCCAGGTCAAGCTCAGCCTAGCCTTGTCACTACAGTTACACCTCATTATTCTGATTTACCCTGTCTGCTTCTCATCAAAACCAACCTATCTATCTAGTTCTCTTAGGACCACGCTAACCCACTTACATCTTCCCAAGGTGACAATTAGTTGTCTAATAGACTAGTGCTCTACCAAGGCATTGCATCCTGGAAATGGGTTGGAATAATGGGCTATACTAGAAGACAGAGTCTTAATTAAATTAGTGAATTTTGGTTGAATTAAAGAAAAATAAGACTTTCATTGTTTATTGCGTATTACAAAAGTCATATTTAATTGAGAAAGTTTAGAAAATACTGAAAAGCCCAAAGAAGATCATAAAATTCACTCTGAAAGAAAAAAGTACTTATAATTCCATCACTGTTTACTAATCCCCAGTAATACTTCTTCTGGGCTATTTTTTTTCCTAAGCATATATGGCTGCATAACATATGATTACTGTAAAAAATGGAATTAGAATAAAATAATATTTTGGAACCTAATTTTCTCACTTAATCTACTGTGAACATTTTCTCCTATCATTAAATACTTATTTAGAGTATCATTTTAAATGGCTGCATAACACTCTATTACATCACATTTTTTATAAAGGCCAGAGAGGAAATACTTTAATCTTTGCCAGCCATATAGTCTCTGTCAAAATAACTCAGCTTTACTATTATAGCATGAAAGAAACCACAGACAATATGTAAGGAATAAATGTGGCAATACCTCAATAAGCTTTATCAACAATATAATTTGAGTTTCATATAATTTTCATGTGTCATTAACTGTTATATTCTTTTGGGTTTTTTATCCAACCATTTTAAAAGGTAAAAACTACTCAGTTCATGAGTGGTACAAAGCTGTGGACCATAGTTTGCCAACCCTATATTACAGGAATATTCCCTAATTTATTCCTCAGTCTCATATTGTGTTAGCTTTAAATGGTTTCCATGTTTCCTATTATACAAAATACAGTGATGAACAAACTTATAACAAAACATCTGGGCCATTGGTGATCATTAAAGTTCGAATCCCTGTTGATAGATTTTTCCTATGGGTATGTAATGGGTTGTTGGCTCAGAGGGCTCTTTGGTGTCCCTCAGATTGCTCCTCGTAGGTTATTACCTCCTTCTCCTTGGAGTAGAGTTGACACTAGTGCTTGTCAGTTCTGACCCTTGTTTTTTCCTCTCTAAGAAAAACGCATAAAGTGGCAATGACATAACACAAAGATATCCACCTATCTGTGTTATATACCCAACATTTTCCAAACATATAGTCCCAGGACATGGGAGAATCCAGGGAATGTGTCCAGAAACCCAGAATGAGCTCAGAAATCTCCTGGCCCCTTTTGAGGATTCTAGACCAAGATCATCGTGTAAAACAGCCGGGACATCTTTGTGGAACACTGAATTGGGAATTAAAAAGCAAGTGGGGGCTGGGCGCGGTGGCTCAAGCCTGTAATCCCAGCACTTTGGGAGGCTGAGACGGGCGGATCACGAGGTCAGGAGATCGAGACCATCCTGGCTAACACGGTGAAACCCCATCTCTACTAAAAATACAAAAAATGAGCCGGGTGAGGTGGCGGGCGTCTGTAGTCCCAGCTACTCGGGAGGCTGAGGCAGGAGAATGGCGTAAACCCGGGAGGCGGAGCTTGCAGTGAGCTGAGATCCGGCCACTGCACTCCAGCCTGGGGGACAAGGGGGAGCCCCCCTCTCAAAAAAAAAAAAAAAAAAAAAAGCAAGTGGGAAAAGTAGAGAGAGACTTTAAAATATTATGCTGTGGTAACAGTGGACTAGCATGGTTAGAATCAACCCTCTGATTGAAAACAATTTAAAAATCTGGGGAATTTGTTTTAAGAGAGAGAGAACTTCCAGAGTATGACTTGCAGGACAAAAATCTCAGATAAAAAGGAAAGTCCAGAGAGGTATACCCAATATGTGGCTCCACTTTCCTTATTGACACATATGTTATTTGAAAGTGGTTGAGAAACAAGAAGCTGAGCATAAAGCAGCAAGTGAAAGGCTGAGAAACTGAGCAGGACTTTGGTCAGACTCCTTGGGCTGGTAGGACAAAAATGCAAGTTCAGAGTCTGCCAAGATCAAGAAGCCCTGGTGAACACCTGAGGCTTTCAGTTGGAAACCTGAAGAGCTCCTAGAAGTAAAGCTGAAATAAGATTGATGAAATTTTATAAAAACTGACACCAGTCTTTTAATCAGATATACTCCTTGATTGGATTAAGTGGTATGCCCTAACGTAAGTGCTTGCCAGAGTGAAGATTTTTCTATTCCTCTGAACAGAAAAATGACAGCACCCATAGCTTCCAATTATCTTATAATTTTCATACAAAATGCCCAGCATTCAATCAAAAATAACCAGACATACAAAAAAGAATTATTATCTAAAATTCAAGAGGAAAAAAAGCAGAAAATAAAGTAAAAACAGACCCATAGGGTATCTAGATATTGGTATCATCAGCCACTAATTTTAAAATACCAGTGATTGATATGTTCAAGAAATTAAATGACAAGGTAGAGAATCCGGCCAGAGAATTGAAAACCAGAAAGAAGAATTAAATGGAAATTTAGAACTGAAAGATAAAGTGAATGAAATAAAAACTCAATGAATGGTTTTGATAGTAACGTACATACATTTAAAAAGGGAATTAGTGAAATAAAATAAAGGGCAGAATATAATATTAATCTGAAGAACAAAGATACAAAAAGATAGGAAAAAAACACAAAAAATGTGTAAGAGAAATATGGGGCATGGTGAAAACATCCAATATAGAGATAATAGGGGTCCAAAAGAGAAAAAATAGTATAAGGAAGAGGTGGTATTTGAAGAGACAATGGATTAGAATTTTACAAAAACAAAGAGATCAGGCCACACATTAAAGAATTTCTATGAACTCCAAGTAGGAGTTAAACAAAAAAACAAAACAAAACAAAAACTTCCATTTTTATTATGTTAAATTGCTGCAATTTAACTATAACTAAAGATAAAGGAAAAATACTAAAATAGTCAGATGAAGTGGTTTTAAATATATGTCGAAAATTCTTTAATACTCTTTTCTTTAAGACGTGAAGCTTATTTCCCTTCCATTTTAGTATTTGTTGAATTCACTTATAATAAAAACAATACAGGAAATGTGACGATGTGTCTCCTTTGAGATGAGGTTATGAAAATACTGTAGCTCCACTCTTGGGCATTCTCTTTCTCTCTGTCTTGGATAAACTACTCTGGGGGAAGCCGATTTCCATGTCATACATAGGCTGTGGAGAGGTCAGTGTGTTGAGGAACTGAAGCTTCCAGCCAACAGCCAGCCAAAAACGAGGTCTTCTGATACCACATGAGTGAGCTTGGAAGCAGATTCTCTAGTCCCAGTCAAACTTTGAGATGACTAAAACCCTTACAGACATCTTGATGGTAGCCTTGTGAAATAGGTTACAGAAGCACCTAACTAGTCATTCCCAGACTACTGGCCATAAGAAATTATGTAAAATAATAAATACTTGTTTTTAAGCTGATAAATTGTGGTATAATTTGTTATGCAGCAATGTATAATTAATACACCAACCAAAAAACACATATTACTTCAAGAGCAATAATAAAACCAACAGAAGGATTTTCAATAGAGTAACAAAGCCAAAAGGAAATAGAATTACCGCCTTCAAAATACTAAAATGAAATACTACAACCTAAACATCATACCTGATAAAAATATTCTTCCCAAATAAAGGTGAAATAGTTGGGAAAAATATTCTTCCCAACTATTTGGACAAACTAAAACTGAGACAATTCATCAGCAACAGGTCCACACTAAAAGAAATACTAAAAGGTAGAAAGTAAGTGATCCAAAGTACAAGCATAGAATGAAGAATGAAATGGATAAATATTAATTAATATTGACTATTTGAAACATAATAGTAATATCCTATGGCATGTAAAATAAGAACAGAATTAAAGTACATGACAATAATGGCATAAAAGCAGGAGGGTGATAAATATAGCTGAGGTATTCTAAAGTCTTCTATTGTCCCGAAAGTGGAAAAAATATTAATTTCTATTAGACTCTACTAAGTTAAGAATGCTTATAATCATTAAGGACACCTCTAAAATAACAGTAAAATAATGTATAATTAACAAGTTAATGGGACATAATAAAAAATGAAGTAGTAATAATAAATAATTAAGCCCCACAAAAGAAAGAATAGTCAACAAAGAAGAGGTAGGATGAATAGAAAATAAATAATAAGATAGTAGATTTAAATACAACACTATCAATAAGTATATTAAGTATGAATGTAATAAAAACTACAACTACAATTAAAATACATAAATTGCCATACTGAATAAAAACACAAACTTGATTATACATCTTATATATAAAACACCATACCCCAAAACTGAAATATAATCGTTTTTGTCCAATGCACAGAAGACATGTACCAAAATCAAATATATTCTGAGCCTCAAAGCAAATCTCAATAAATTGCAAGGAAACAAAATTGTATTCAGTATATTGTATGACCACAGTGGAATTAAGCTACAAATTAATAAGAAAATATAAGAAAACCTCCGAATGTTCGGAACTAAGCAAAGCACTTTCATGTACACTGTGTGTCAAAGAAAAAGTCATCATAAAATTAGAATATTTTAATTGAATGATAATGAAAAAATTACATAATTAGAGAATGCAACTAAAGAAATACATTAAAGAAAATTTCTAGTTTTAAGTGCATATAGCAGAAAAGAATGAAAGCTGAAAATGAATTGTCACAAAAATTTGGAAAAGATAACAAATTAAATTCTCCCAAAATAGAAAAGAACGTAATAAAAAACAAATATAATATAAAAATGTACATTAGATAATTTTTTGAGTAAAAAACTGATTTCTGAAAAGCCTTTAAAAGTGACAAATCCTCAGTAAGACTGACCAATAACAAAGAGAGAAGAAAAAATAATATTAGAATGAAAAATGGGACATCAATATAGATTCTGCAGATACTACAAAGCTAATAAAGGGATTATTTTGAGCAATTTTGTGGCAAATTTTTTAAAATTTAAAATAAATGAACAATTTTTAAAGCACAATTTACCAAAATTGAAATAGAAATGTAAAATCTGAATATGCCTGCATCCATTAAAAAAGGTATGTCTACAATTTAATACCTTCCTACTCAAAATATTCCAAACCTAGATTTCTTCATCAGGAAGGTTGTCCAGATAAGTAAAGAAGAAATTGAATTACTCTAACAACAACAACAACAAAAGTGGCAATACTTTCAACTTAATTTTATGAGGCTGGCATAAACTTGCTACCAAAACCTGACAAGGGCACTAAAGGAAAGGAATAGCATAAGCTGATTTTGCTAACGAATATTGATTTTAAATGCCTAAGTGAAATATTAGCAAATGAAATTCAGTGTCTATAAAAATCATAGCACATCACAACCAAATTAAACTTATTCCAGGTATGCGAGGTTGTTATATAATTCAAAAACAAATTGCCATAGTCTGTTTTGTGTTGCTATAAAGGAATACCTGAGGCTGGGTAATTTATAAAGAAAAGAGGTTTATTTGGCTCACAGTTCTCCAGACTATACAAGAAGCATGGCACCTGCATTTGCTTCTGGTCAGGGCCTCAGGCTGTTTCCACTCATGGTGGAAGGTGAAGGGGAACTGGCTTGTGCAGAGAGCACATGGTGAGAGAGGAAGCAAGAGAGAGTGGGGGAAGATGCCAGGCTATTTTTAACAAACAGCTCTCATGGGAACTAATAGAATGAGAATTCACTCACCCCTACCCCATTAAGGGCATTCATATATTCGTGAGGGATCTGTCCTCATGACCCAAACACCACTCATTAGGCCCCCACCTCCAACACTGGAATAAAATTTCAACATGAGCTTTGTGGGGAACAAACATCCAAACTATAGCATTCTGTCACTGGCCCCACCAAAACTCATGTTTTCCTGACATGCAAAATGTAAGTATTCTATCCCAATAGTTCCCCAAAGTATTAACTTGTTGTCAACATCAACTCAAAACTCCAAAGTCTCATCTCAGACTAAAGGAAAGTTCCTTACAGCTATGAGCCTGTAAAATCAAAAGCAAGTTACTTACTTCCAACATACAACGGTGGTACAAGCATTGAGTAAATATTCTCATTCCAAAAAGGAGAAATTGGCCAAAAGAAAGGGGTAACAGGCCCCATAAAAGTCTGAACCCCAGAAAGACACACATTAAATCTTAAAACTCCAAAATAATCTCCTTTGACTCCATGTCCCACATCCTGAGCACACCGGTGCAAGGGGGAGGCTCCCAAGGCCTAGGGCAGCCCTGCCCCCATGGCTTTACTGGGAACAGTCCACATGGCTGCTCTCATGGGTTGAAACTGAAAATGCCTGCAGCCTTTCCAGTTTGAGGTTTCATGCTGCTGGTGGTTCTATGATTCTGGGGTCTCAGCAGCAGCCCTGCTCTCAGAGCTCCACTAAGCATTGCCTTGGTGGGAACTCTCTGTTATGTCTTCATCCCTGCAGCAGGTTTCCTAGGCATTCCAATACATCCTCTGAAATTTAGGTAGAAGCTACCAAGCACCCATGGCTCTTGCATTCTGGGTGCTTGCAGACTTACCATCACATGGATGCTACCAGGGCTTATGGCTTGCTTGCATCCTCTGGAGTGGCAGCCCGAGCAGTATCTGGGGCCATTTGAACCAAGGTTGCTCCAGCTGGGAATATATACTCAATGCCTGTACCACCACTGTGGTATCCAGGGAGCTGAGATGCAGGGAGTAGCAGTCCAATGAGGTGCAGGGCAGAGGTTTCCCAGGCCTGTCCTCCAAAACCATTCAGTCCTCCTAGGCCCCTGGGCCTGTGATGGGACATGCAGCTGTATTGATACATTTTACATTGCTATAAAGGAATACCTGAAGCTGAGTAATTTATAAAGAAAAGAGGTTTATTTGGCTCACAGTTCTGCAGGCTGTACAAGAAGCATGACACCAGCATCTGCCTCTGGTGAGGGGCTCAGGAAGCTTATCATCATGGAAGAAGGCAAAGGGAAGCAGGCACATGAAATAGCAAGAGGGTGAAAAGAAGAGAGACAGGAGGAAGTGCCAGGCTCCGTTTAACAATTAGATGTCACATGAAGTAATAAAATGAGAACTCACTCATTACCAAGGGGAGAGAACTGAGCCATTCAGGAGGGATCCACTCCCATGACCCAAACATCTCCCACCAGGCCCCACCTCCATCCCCCAACATTGGGGATCACATTTCAACATGAGATTTGGAGGGGACAAATATCCAAACTATATCAACAGCCTAGAGACTTCTGAAATGCCTCAGGGCCTTTTCCCCATTGTTTTGACTATTAGCACCTGGCTTCCTTTTATCCATGCTAATCGCTCTAGCAAATGTTTGCTCTCCAACACCCTTGGATTCCTCTCCCAAAAACTCTCTTTTCTTTTCTGCCACATGGTCAGGCTACAACTTTTCCAGATGTTTATGCTCTGCTTCCCTTTTAGTTATAAAGTCTACCTTCAGGTCATTCTTTTGTTGCCATATCTGACCATATATTGTTAAAAATAGCCACACCACTTCTTGAATGCTTTGCTGCTTAGAAATTTATTCTGCCAGGTACCCTAGGTCATCATTCTTAAGTTCAGCCTTCCACAAAGCCCTTGAGCTTGGACACAATGCATCCAAGTTCTTTGCAATAGTGTGACAAGCATGACGTTTGCTCCAGTTCCCAATAAATTCCTTATTTCCATCTGAGACCTCATCAGCCTAGCCTTTACCATCTATATTTCTATCAGCATTTTGGTTCACTTAGCCAATTTCTTTTCCTCATCTTCTTGTCTTCTTCTGAGCCCTCCAAACTCTTCCAACCTTCCAACCATTACCAAACTCTTCCAACCATTACCCAATTCCAATGCTGCTTTTACACTTTCAGGTATCTTTAGAGCAACACCCTACTCTTCAGTACCAATTGCCTGTCTTCATTTGTTTTACATGCTATAAAGAAACACCTGAGGCTGGGTAATTTTTAGAGAAAAGAGGTTTATTTGGCTCATGGTTCTACAGGCTGTACAAAAAGCACTAGCATCTGTTTCTGGTGAAGCATGGCACTAGCATCTTCTCAGGCTGCTTCCACTCATGGCAGAAGGTGAAGAGTAGCTGGTGTACGCAGAGATCACATGGCAAAAGAGGAAGCAAGACAGAGAGGTTGTTTAAAAGAGGTACCAGACTCTTTTAAACAACTAGCTCTCATGGGAACTAATACAGTGAAAATTCACCTACTCCCTCAAGGACAGCATTAACCTATTCATGAGAGATCCACCCCCCATGACCAAAACACCTCCCATTAGGCCCTACCTCCAATATTGGGATCAAATTTTGACATGAGGTTTGAGGTTACAAACATTCAAACTACAGCATAAATTAATATAGTTCAACACGTTTATAAAATAAAAGAGAAATGTCATTGAATCATCTCACTCCACACAAAATAAGCATTTGATGAAACTCAAAACTAGTTCATAATTAAGTAAAACAACATGACATTTCACAAACTAGAACTAGACTTCGTATGATAAAGAGCAGTTACAAAATATTTATGGTAAAAGTAATACTTAGGGTAAAGTGTTAAAAAAAATTTCTGCCTAAGATAAGGAAAAAGAAAAAATTCTACTTCCACTGTTTCTATTTATCACTGTACTAGAGATCCTGGCCAGTGTAATGTCATCAAAAGAAATAAAAGATGCAAAAACTGGAAATGAAGGAAAAAACTGCCAACATTAAAGAAAATATAATTGTGTGTGTAGAAAACACAACAGACTCTACAAACTATTAGAATTAATAAGTGACAATGGAGAAGTAAGGACTTCTTAAAACCTACTCCTCAAAAAAAGCAACAAAAACACTGGCAGAGGAGACTAAAAATCATCTTTTTCAGGACTCAGAAAATAATCAAAGGTTTGACACAATCTGAAGAGCATTTGTTAAAAATACACACACACACAGCTAAATCTCAGTAAGAACAGTATGGTTTGCAGTACTTTAACCTGCCTTATTTCCACACTTTTCTTCACTACTCCATGGTAGCCTTAAAAATCAATGAACTTACAATCATGATAACCATGAAACCAGCAGCCTAGTAGCCATTGAGGGGGTAGAATTAATTTGGTGCTCCCCAAAATCCCCATCCTCAGAGATATATCATTATCTGGGTTTTCTGGAAGTTCCCTGAAAGCCCCCACTCATGGAGTTATCCTTTATTTGACCTAATTTAGAGTTCACTCACTGTGAACTTTCCCCTGGGACATTTGTTGAAAACAATTAGTGGTATTTGTTTAATATTGCAGTGGCCTGAGGCAATGATGATAGTTAGGGCAAACAAGAAGCTAACCAAATAATCTAAAAGGAAAACTGGAGAAAGGAATGTCCATTCTGGGTTTTGAAAAGCTCCAATATATTCCTAGGACTCTAGAAGGCCAAGCACATGTGCAAAGCTTTGTGTATGTCCAGGTTGGCCTAAGAAGAATCTAATATCTCAGCTTTGGTGAGCCTGGAGGCTCTGTACAAACAAGAAGTAAAAGTTAAGGCAGAAATGTAAAGTACTGCCAGGGTGTTGAAAACATCCCCACAATATGCATATATAACCCTTTGGAAAATACCGGGAGATACATTGATTTAATGCTTTTAAGAAGATCTCAGTCCAACCATTAACTGACCAATAAAGTAAATAAACAGAGACCTAATGCCACACATAACAAAAATTACAAACCTTACACAATTTGTTCAGAAAAATCACTAAATAAACTAACATAAGCAGCTGCAACAACAAACAGCATCAAAAAGCTGAAAGGAGGATGTGATTTCCTGAGTTTCCACATCATACTTTTTAAATTGTCCAATCTTCAACAACAAAAATATGAGACATACTAACAAACAAGAAAATATGGCCCATATACAAGAAAAGAACAATCAATAGAAACTCTCACTGAGGAATGTACTAGACAAATACACTAAATCATCTATTTTCAACACAGTCAAAAAAATTAGAAGAAACTATGACTAAAGAACTTAAGGAAAGTATAACAATATCTCATGAAAAAGATAATATCAATAAATAGATAGAATGTATTTAAAAGAATTCTTATTCTGCCGAGAGAGAGAAAAATAAAAGAACTAGCTAAAAATTCTGAACTTGAAAAGCACAGTAACTGAAATAAAATTTACTAGAGGGGTTCAGTAGCAGATTGGAAATGTTTGAAGAATTGCCAGAAGGAAGTATCAGAAAGCTTGAAGATAATTAATTGAGATTAACCATCTGTGAAACAGAAAGAAAAAACACTGAAAAATACAAGCAGAACCTCACAAACAGTGGCACACCACCAAGTATACTAATGTCTAATATGTGTAATGGAGTCTCAGAAGCAGAGGAGAAAGAGAAAGGGGGCAGAGAAAATATTTGAAGAAATGATAATAAACTCCCCAAATTTGATAAAAATATTAATCTACAAATCCTAGAGGCTTAAATAACTCCAAGTAAGATGAACTCAAAGAGAGCCACAGTTACACACACCTAATGCATGGTGGCTCACATCTGTAACCCCAACACTTTGGAAGCCTGATGCAGGAGGATTGCTTGAGCCCAGGAGGTCAAGACTGCAGTGAGCTGTGATCATACCACTGCACTCCAGCCTGGGTGACAGAGCAAGACTCTGTCTCAAAATTAATAATAATACTAACAATAATTGGGGGAGAATACAGTTACATAGGAGTAAAGTTTTTGTATGCTATCTAAATTAAGCTGGTATTAATTCAAACTAGATTGTTTTAAGTTGTTAATTGTAATCCCCAAAGCAATCAATAAGAAAATATTCCTAAAATATATAGCAAAAGAAATGACAAGGAAATTAAAACAGTACACTAGAAAATACTTATTTAACACAGAAGGCCATAATGAAAGAATAAAGGAACAAAATAAGACATAAGATATATAGGAAGAAAATACTAAATAGCAGCTGTAAATTCTACCATATCAGTAATTATGTTCAATTTTAAATGTTTAAATATTTGAATCAAAAAGTAATATTTGTGGGCTGAATTAAAAATACTTGATTCAATTACACATTGTCTATAAGAATTATACTTTAAATTCAAAGACATAAATAGGTTGAAAGCCAAAGGATAGAAGATACACTTTTGCAAACCATAACAAAGACAGAACTGAGGTGGCTACACTAATGGTAGATAAAATAGCCTTTAAGAAAAAAATTATTCGAGACAAAGGACATTTAATAAGGATAAACTGGTCAATTCACCAGAATGCGTAATTATAAATATATATGCGTCTAATAACACATCCCCAAAACACATGAAGCAAAAACTGACAGAAGTGAAAGCAGAAACAGACTATTTAAAATAATAAAGTGAGACTTCAATGTTCCACTTTAAATAATAGATTAAAAACTATACCGAAGTCAACAAAGAAGGAGAGGACTTGAACAAAGCTATATACCAACCTGTCCTAATAGACATCTATAGAACTCTCCACCTGAAAACAGTAGAAATTCCTCCCACGTGCACACAGAACATTTTCCAGGACTGACCCCATGTATTAAGTTATTTTGAAAACCTCAATAAATTTGAGCGTTTAAATAATGCAAGGCATATTCTCTGGCCACAATGGAATGAAATTAGATAGAAATATCATGAGAAGAAAATTTGAGAAAAACTCAAATATGGAGAAATTAAACAACACACTCCTAAATAACCAATGAGTCAAAGAAGAAACCACAGGTAAATTAGAAAATACTTTGAGATGAATGAAACATGCAACATAACAAAACTTATGGGTTGCAGCAAAAGCAGTGCAAAGAGGGAAATGCAGAGCTATAAACACATATACATGAACATAATCTCAAATCAGTAACTTAAACTTCTATCTTATGAAACTAAAAAGGGTCAAACTAAATTCAAAGCAAGCAGAGGAGAAACAACAAATGAAGAACAAAACTAGAGAAAACAGATAAAACTAAAGATTAGCTCTTTGAAAATATAGAGAAAATTGATAAACCTTCCCACCAGCAGTGTACAAGCATTTCAATTTCTCCATACGTGTGCCAAGACTTGTCTTTTCTTGGCTATTATTAAATAACTTGGCTATGATAAAATAGCCATCTCAACAGGTATGAGGTGATATCTCCTTGTGGTTTTAATTTCTGTTTCCCAGATGATTAGTGATTAAACACTTTCACTTATCAGTTGGCCATTCATACCCTCTCCTTTGGAGAAATGTCCCTTTAACTCCTTTGTACATTTTTAATTACGTTATTGGTACTTTGTTTGTTTGTCTGTTGTTGTCATTTTGCTCCTGAGTTGTAGGAATTCCTTATATTTTTTGGATATTGATCCCTTATGGGATACATGGTTGGCAAATATCTTCTCTCATTCCATAGGCTACCTTTAAACTCTGTTGATTGTTTCCTTTGCTCTGCATAAGCTTTCAGCATGATGCAACCCCATTTGTCTATTTTTGTTTTTGTTGCCTGTGTTTTGGGAGTAAGATGCAAAAAATCATTGCCAAGACCAATGTTAAAAAGTTTTTCCGCTATACTTTCCTGTAGGAATTTTACAGTTTCAGGTTTATATTTAAGTCTTTAAAACACTCTGTGTTGATTTTTTTGTGTGGTGTAAGACAAGGGTCCAGTTTTATCCTTTTGCATGTGGATATCCAGTTTTTCCAACATCATTTATTGAGGAGACTATCTTTCTCCATTCTGTATTCTTAGCACCCTTATTGATTGCATATACATGGATTTATTTCTGAGCTCTCTATCCTATCCCATTGGTCTGTATGTCTGTCTTTATGCCAGTAACACTGTTTTAATTCCTGTGGGTTTGTAATATTTTTGAAACTAGGAATTATAAGGTCTCCAACTTTGTTCTTCTTTCAAGATGACTTTGGTTATTTGGGGTTTTTAGTGGTGTTACATAAATTTTAGGGTTGTCGTTTCTTTTAAAAACACCATTATGAGCCAGGTGTGGTGGCTCACATCTGTAATCCTAGCACTTTGGGAGGACGAGGCGGGTGGATCACGAGGTCAGGAGATCGAGACCATCCTGGCTAACATGGTGAAACCCCGTCTCTACTAAAAATACAAATAATTAGCCAGGCATGGTGGTTGGCACCTGTAGTCCCAGCTACTCTGGAGGCTGAGGTAGGAGAATGGCATGAACCCAGGAGGCGAAGCTTGCAGTGAGCCGAGATCACGCCACTGCATTCCAGTCTGGGCAACAAAGCAAGACTCCATCAAAAATAAAACAAAACAAAATGCCATTACGTATTGTGAAAAAGGCCATACTGCCCAAAGTAATTCATAGATTCAATGCTATTCCCATTAAACTACCATTGACATTCCTCACAGAATTAGAAAAAAATACTTTAAAATTTATATAGAACCAAAAAAGAGCCCATATAGCCATGAAAATCCTAAGCAAAAAGAACAAAGCTGGAGGCATCACACTACCCAAGTTCAAACTATACTACAAGGCTACAGTAACCAAAACAGCATAGTACTGGTACAAAAACAGACACATAGATCAATGGAACAGAATAGAGATCTCAAAAAGCTCAACATCACTGATCATTAGAGAAATGCAAATCAAAACCATGATGAGATACCATCTCATGCCAGTCAGAATGGCGATTATTAAAATGTCAAGACCAAGATGGCCAAATAGGAACAGCTCCAGTCTGCAGCTCCCAGTGTGGGTGACACAGAAGACAGGTGATTTCTGCATTTCCAACTGAGGTACCAGGTTCATCTCACTGGGGCTTGTCAGACAGTTGGTGCAGCCCACGGAGCAGGGCAGGGCATTGCCTCACCCAGGAAGTGCAAGGGGTCAGGGAATCCCCTTTCCTAGCAAAGGGAAGCCGTGACAGATAGTACCTGGAAAATCGGGACACTCCCACCCTAATACTGTGCTTTTCCAACGGTCTTAGCAAACGGCACATCAGGAGATTAGATCCCACGCCTGGCTCGGAGGGTCCCATGCCCACGGAGCCTCGCTCACCGCAAGCACAGTAGTCTGAGATCGAACTGCAAGGTGGCAGCAAGGCTGAAGGAGGGGCGTCACCATTGCTGAGGCTTGAGTAGGTAAACAAAGCAACTGCAAAGCTGGAACTAGGTGGAGCCCACCACAGCTCAAGGAGGCCTGATTGCCTCTGTAGACTCCATCTCTGGGGGCAGGGCATAGCTGAACAAAAGGCAGCAGAAACTTCTGCAGACTTAAACGTCCCTATCTGACAGCTTTGAAGAGAGCAGTGGTTCTCCCAGCACAGAGTTTGAGATCTGAGAACAGACAGTCTGCCTCCTCAAGTGGGTCCCTGACCCCCAAGTAGCCTAACTGGGAGACACCTCCCAGTAGGGTCCAACTGACACCTCATACAGTCAGGTGCCCCTCTGAGATGAAGCTTCCAGAGGCAGGATCAGGCAGCGACATCTGCTTTTCTGCAATATTTGCTGTTCTGCAGCCTCCGCTGGTGATATCCAGGCAAACAGAGTCTGGAGTGGATCTCAGCAAACTCCAACAGACCTGCAGCTGAGGGTCCTGACTGTTAGAAGGAAAACTAACAAACAGAAAGGACATCCACGCCAGAACCCCATCTGTACATCACCATCATCAAAGACCAAAGGTAGATAAAACCACAAAGATGGGGTTTAATTAAATTTTAAAACCTAGATGAAATGGATAAGTTCCTAGAAACACACAAACTACCAAATTGACTCAAAAAAACCCCAAAAAATCTGAATAAGCCTATAACATGTAAAGACATTGAATTAGTAGTAATTCACACAAAGAAAACTCCAATGCCTTAACTAGGGAAACACACCAAACTTTTAAAGAAGAATTAATAGTAATCTTTCACAAATTATTCCAAAAAATAAAAGAGAATGATACACATCCCAATCCATTCTACAAGGCCAGTATTATGCCCCAACACCAAAACCACTTTAAAACATCACACGAAAACTGCAGACCAACATGGCTTATAAATATAGACACAAAAATCCTCAACAAAACACTAACAAACCAAATCCACAAAATATTGTATAAAAGGATTATACACAAGATCAAGTGGGATTTATTATGGGAATGATAGTTGGCCCAACATATAAAAATCAATCAATGTCATGCACCATGTTAATGGAATAAAGGATAAAAATCTCATGATATCTCAATAGATGCAGGAAAAGCATTGACAAAACTCAACACCTTTTCATGATTGAGAAAACACTAAGCAAACTAAGAATAGAAGGGAGCTTCCTCAACCTGAAAAAAGTTGACTACAAAAACCTACAACTAACATCACACTTAATAGCAAAAGACTGTAAGTTTTCCTCCTGAGATCAAGAACAAGACAAGGATGTCCACTGTTACCACTTCTACTCAACATTTCACTGGAGATTCTAACCATGGCAATAGTCAATGGAAAGAAATTTTTAAAATTCAGATTGGAAAAGACATAAAACTCTCTGTTTTCATAGAAGACGCTATTCTCTAGACAAACAATGTTAAGGAAGACACTAAAAAACAATTAGAGCTAAGAAACAAATTCAGGCTACAAGACCAATATAGTAAAATTAACTTTATTTCCATACATCAGCAACAAAAAAATCCGAAAAGGAAATTAAGAAAACAAATCTATTTATAACATCGGAATGAATAAAACAGTTAGAAATAAATTCAGCAAAAGAAGTATAATATTTATATGATAAAAATTACAAAAGATCATTGAAAGAAATTAAAGATCTAAATAAATGGAATGGCATCCCATGTTACAGGATGGCAAACTTTAATATTATTAAGATGGGAATACTCCCCAAATTGACCTACAGATTCAATGCAATCTCTACCAAATTCCAGTTGTTTTTGAAGACATTGAAAAGCTGATCCTAAATTTATATGGAAATATAAGGGATGCAGAACAGCCAAAACAATCTTGAAAAAGAAAAGCAAGGTGAGAGGACTCATGCTTCTCAATTTCAAATGAGCCAAGACAGTGCAGTACTGGTGTAAGAACAGATATAAAGATAAACAGGATAAAAATAAAGAGGGGAGGAAGGGAGAGGGGAATTGGGAGTGACTGCTAATGAGAACAGAGTTTATTTTTGGAGAGTTGAACATCTCTGGAATTAGATAATGGTTGCACAACTTTGTGCAACCATTCACAAAGTTTTTTCCATTCAGCCCAAATTGGAAAAAACAAGTATCAGTGGTTTAAAAAAAAAAAACACCACTGAATTGTACACATATAAAGGGTAAATTTTATGGTATGTGAATTATTTCTCACTTCAAAAATGAATAAAAGAGTTTAATAGGTACATAATTTCAGTTTTGCAAGACCAAAAGAGTTCTGTGGATGAATGGTGGTGAAGATACAACAATGGGAATGTGCTTACTGCCACTGAACCACACACTTAAAGGTAGTTAAGATAGTATATTGTGTGTTATATGTATTTTACCACAATTAAAATAAAGTCATTAAATGACTGAATGATAGAGAAAAATAATGAATTTAGCAAGTCCAGTACATACAAAATCAATATATTTTTTAAAATTTTATTTATATATACCAGCAACAAGCCATTAGAAAATAAAATGTTAAGAAAAATGCTATTTACAACAGCATCACAAAGCAAATCAGCCTAGAACTAGATTCAAAATAGATGTGTAAGACTTCAACCCAAAAACTCAAAAATATTGTTGAAATATGTTAAAGTCTGAATAAATAAATGGAGGAATATAATATATTCATGGTTAGACGATTTGATATTGTTAAGATGTCCACTCTCCCTCCATAGATTCAAAATGATCCCAATAAAATCCCCAGACGATTTTGATTTTGGTGGAAATTGACAAGCAGACTCTAAATTTTTATTGAAATTTGAAGAGTTAAGGCAATTTTGAAGATAAAGAAGAGCAGAGCTAAAGGATGTATGCTATCAGATAATGAGATTTATTATAAAGGTACAGGGAATAGGACAGTGTGACATTGGAAAATAAACATAGACAAATAGACCAAACATAAACTATCTAGAAACAAATTCGTGCACATATGGATGCTAGATTTAAGACAAAGCTGCCAATACCGCCCAACAGGGAGAAGACTGCCTTCTTACAAAATGACATAGGACAAGATCTTTATGACCAAAAGATTAATAAATTGGACTATGCTAAAATGAATAACTTTCATTCTTCAAAACATGCCATTAAGGGAATGAGAAGCCAAAGAATGGGAGGTATTTACAAAAGAGAGCTGATAAAGAGCTCACAGTCATATATATTAAAAGCCCCTACAAATCAGTAAGAAAAAATACAGACAATATAATAGACAAATGCACAAGAGACTTGAATAGGCACTTCACAAACAAGGATAATTTCAAAGGGCCCCCAAGAAACCTATGAAAAGGTGTTCAATAGCTTTAGTCATCTAAGAACTGCACAATGAGTTATTGCTACATGCTCATCAGTATAGTTAAAATTAAAAGAACTGGTATTACCAAGTATTGGCAAAGATGTGAAAAAAAACCTAGAACTTTCTATGCTGCTGGTGAATGGGGACAATTGTACATTCACTTTCGAAAATGGTTTAACAGGATCTGGCAAAGTTGAACATATGCTTATGATAGGACCCGATAATCCCAAGTATATTTCCAAGAGAAATGTGTACATATATGCACAAGAAGACATATACAAGAAATCTACAGCATCATCATTTGTCATCACCCCAAACTGGAAAAAAAAACAAAAAACAAAAAACAAATGTCTATTAATAGCAGAATAAATAAATAAACCATGGTGAAGTTCTATAACAGAATAATATACAGCAACGAAAAAGAGTAAACTATACGCAACAGCATAAACAAATCTCAGACGTAATGCTGAACAAAAAAAATCAGACACAAAACATAGAGACTGTTTGGTTCCATTGATTTAAATTTCAAAACTACACAAAGATTTCTATGGTGTTAGAAAGCAGAATAGCAGCTGCCTTTGGGGTGAGGGTTTGGGACTGGCTGGAGACACAAGGAGCTGGGGTTCTGGAGTGTCTTAACATTGTTTTTTGACCTGCATGGTGGCCAGACAGGGGTTTTCATTTTGGAAGATGTCACTGCACTGTAAACTTATGACTTCTGCTCTTTCATGTGGTATGTTATACTTCAACTAAATAGCTTGAAAAATTAAAGTAGATACATTTGACTCTAATGGCATTTTCAAGCTAAGTCCATCCCAGAAGTGTGGCCCTGGTATCCACAGATGTGCATTCTCGGGTCTAGAGAAACTCACTGATCAGCTCCTCAAAACCCACTGAGATCCATGGCCTTTGGCTCCTTGTCCCAAGTCTGCAACTGCTCAGTGTGCCCCATGACTACCTGCAAAGGCAGGTAGCTCCATATTGTGGTCCTTGCACCCCTTTCCTCTTCTTGGACCCAAAGCACTCTGAATAAATGGCCCCTTGCCTCTCAAATTCCGCCTCTTTAATCCTAAAACCACACATGGTTTTCCCCCAAGCCATGTGAACTTTTTAACCCATAAGCCTGAGAAAGTGTCTCACCTCATGAATAAGGAAAGATAATTACATAACTTCATCTCCTAAAAAAGAAAAAAAAGCATCCTACATTTGAGTCCCATCTTGGCAACTTGCTAGCTTAAGTAGTAGCCTTGAGTAAATTATTCAACCTCACTGAGGTTGAGGATTAAAAATAGTATCTGCCTTTCAGATGTATTTCAGAGAAGAGAAAATATACGTGAATATGTAGCACAAAGATTTGTACTTCGCTCAATAATTTCATTTTTGGAAAAAATCAAAAGCAGAAACAAAAAGCACAGGCTTTTTCTAAAACCTGGCCTTATCCTGGCTTTTGGTGTTAACTCTTTATTAACACACAAAATCCCTTTATTAACACAGGGAAACTGTGCCAGAGCGTAAAGCCATGAAAACAGTAGGCGGGAAGGAAATGTAGGCACCACCTGGCCAATATTCCAGTCAAAGCAAGACCCTCTGCAAGTCCACCTCTGGCACCACCTGCTTCCATCCTCCTTGTCACAGGAAGCTCACCCCTTCACAGTATAGCCCACCCAGCTTGATTAAGATGTATTAATTCATTCAAGGACTATTTATAGACTACATGGTATATGCCAGGCATTGTGCCAGGTGTTGAAGATGCAAGGAACAAGACGGATGCCAACCATGCCCTTTTGGCACTAAGGGCCTACTGGAGTAATGAGCTCTAATTTTTAGGAGGTTCTCTGTGTAACAGTGTGTTGAACAACTAGGACTCATGTTCCAAAGCACCTGTCTTTTTGTCTTCTACTGTTCAGGTCCTCCCTTGACTTTTCTAGCCACTTTTGGGTGATACAAGTCCTCCACTCAGTCATGAGGGTGTCCAATCTCAGGTAGCTATCAACTCTCCCATATCCATTCAACATTACAGCTCTTCACTGCCCCTCTGCCGAGCTTAGACCAGGCCCAGGTGGAAAACCCAACCAGGCTTCTTTCCCTCTTCCTCCCTCGCCCACTGGCTGGCTAATACTGACGCCCCCCCCCCCACCACCACCACCACCAGAGACAGGAAAGTTCTTATGTGTTGGGTACTGTTTTTTGCTGGCTTTGGGCTCCCTGGGTCTGACAGGTGTTTAGAGTTAACACTTCCTTTCCATGGGTGCTTCTGTGGTTTCTTCAGGGCTAGCCACTCACCCATCACTGAGTGATTCTCTTGGTCAAGAATCTTGCTGCATGTTTGCCCCTCCAGCCAACCTTCCCAGGGGAGGCGGAGGCTGGGGACTTGTTGTGACTCCACCCAAGGCTTTTTGTGCATATGGCCCAAAGCTGGTCTAGGCAAAACTTCAGCATCCTTTGCCCTAACATTCTGGGGCTGTAGGATTCTCCCAACACACCCTCCTCTTTTTTCCACTTACCCACTGGCAGCTGGCCAACCTCACCCCCTTCAGATTTCTCAGATGGGAATCAGATCCCAGTTCACTGCCCCTCTTCTCCCCTCTCAAACTGCAGAGGCATAAGTTTCTCTTATAATGGAGAAGAAAGAAAATGGCACTTCTCTCTGAATTTATGGAAGACAAAGACCCCTCCAGCAGCGTCCTAAGGTTCAGGGGTGATGGGAGCATTCTGCCCTGGTACAGGCAGTAAGGAGGTGCAGTGTTGCAGATAATTTTTAAATCATAATAAAACCAACCAAATTCTGGTCTAATTTGTATGATCAACCTGCTCTGGCAATACCAAACACTGTCTGTGATAAAGTTCTTCTCCCCACTGGGACAGACTCTTCCTGCCCCGACCTTTGGTACACCACTGCCCCCATTCTCTCCCCTTTGTGTTGGGGGTGGGGGACTTTGGAGCATACTTACAGATCTCTCCAAAAGTCCTCTCCACCCATGGTTACATAACCTGGCCTCTTACTACCCTTGTGGGGGCATTTAGAGTCACTGAGCCAACATTTTTATATCACCTTTGAAAATGAACATGTTGGGGCGGAGCAAGATGGCCGAATAGGAACAGCTCCAGTCTCCAACTCCCAGCGCGAGCGACACAGAAGACCGGTGATTTCTGCATTTTCAACTGAGGTACTGGGTTCATCTCACTGGGGAGTGCCCGGGGCGGTCAGTGCTGGTCAACTGCTGCGGCCGACCAGCGAGCTAAGCAAGGGTGAGCATCGCCTCACCTGGGAATCGCACCTGCCAGAGACTGGAGACACACAACACCTGGAAAAGATGGTGCCCTCCACCCAATATTCTTTAAGCAAACAGGCACACCAGGAGATCATATCCACACCTGGCCGGGAGGTCACTTCCAGGGCCTCCTGGGCTGCTAACACAGCAGTCTGTGATCTACGGCAAGGCAGCAGCCAGGCTGGGGGAGAGAGGCGCTCCCGCCATTGCTGGCAGCAAGTGGGTAAACAAAGCTGGGAAGCTCCAACTGGGTGGAGCTCACAGCTCAAGCTACCTGTCTCTAGACTCCCACCTCTGGGGACCAGGGCACAGCTACACAACAACAACAACAACAACAAAAAGCAGCAGAAACTCACGGAGCAAGCGACTCTGTCTGACAGCTTTGAACAGAGCAGTGGATCTCCCAACTTACAGGTTGAAGTCTGAGAGGAATGGGGCTACCTGCTCAAGTGGGTCCCCTGACCCTGAGTAACCTAACTGGGAGAACATCCCCACAGGGCAGTCTGGCCCCACACACCTCACAGGGTGGGGTACACCCCTGAGAGGAAGCTTCCAAAGCAAAGAATCAGACAGGTACACTCGCTGTTCAGAAATATTCTATCTTCTGCAGCTCTGCTGATACCCAGGCAAACAGGGTCTGGGGTGGGACTCAGCAATCCAACAGACCTACAGCTGAGGGTCCTGGCTGCTAGAGAGGAAAACTATCAAACAGGAAGGACACACCACACCGAAGCCCCATCAGTACATGCATAATCAAAGACCAGAGGCAGATAAAACCACAAAGATGGGGAAAAAGCAGGGCAGAAAAGCTGGAAATTCAAAAATAAGAGCACATCTCCCGGCAAAGGCTCTTGGCCCAGCGGATCAAGCTGAATGAGGAGAATGACTTTGACGAGATGAGAGAAGGCTTCAGTCCATCAAACTTCTCGAGCGGAGGATGCGATGCCAAACATGAAAATAAAAATCTTGAAAAGGTGGAAATTGATGGCTAGAGTAGTGTGCAGAGAAGGTCATAAACGAAATGAAAGAGATGAAAACCATGACCACGAAATGCATTGACAAATGCACAAGCCGGTAACCGACTCGATCAGCTGGAAGAAAAGAGTATCAGCGATTGAGGATCAAATGAATGAAATGAAACAGAAAAGAAACCAAAAGAAAAAAGAAAGAAAAAGAAATGAACAAAGCCTGCAAGAGGTATGGGATTATGTAAAAAGACCAAATCTCCGTCAGTTAGGGTGCCTGAAAGTGAGGGAAAATGGAACCAAGTTGGGCTCTTCAGGATATCATCCAGGAGAACACCAAAGTAGAACAGGCCCATGCCGTCAAAATCAGGAAATGCAGAGAGCATACAAGATACTCCTCGAGAAGGCAACAGGGCACATAATTGCCAGATTCACCAAAGTTGAAATGAAGGAAAAAATCGCGGGCGAAAGCCAGAGAAAGGATCGGGTTACCGAAAGGGGGAAGCCCATCAGCTCACAGCAGATCTCGGCAGAAACTCTCAAGCCAGAAGAGAGAGTGGGAGACCAATATTCAACATTCTTAAAAGAAAAGAATTTTACTAAACCAAATTTCATATCGTAACTGAAGTTTCATAAGTGAGAATAAAGTCTTTACAGATAAGCAAATGCTTAGAGATTTTGCATTACCGCTAATTTTGTACAGAGACCACAGAAGGAAGCATAACTGGAAAGAACAACCGGTGTGGCAAAAAACATGCAAAAATGTAAAGACCATCGAGGCTAGGAAAACTGCATAAACTAACGAGCAAAATAACCAGTTAATATCATAATGGCAGGATCAAGGTTCACACATAACAATCATAACCTTAAATGTAAATGGACTAAATGCTCCAATTAAAAAAGACACAATATTAGAAACTGGATAAAAGTCCAAGACCCATCAGTCTGCTGTATTCAGGAGACCCATGCCATCACGAAGAGACATGCAGAGCAAAAATAAAGGGATGGAGGAAGATTTACAAGCAAATGGAGAACAAAAAGCGGGGTTGCAATCTAGTCTCTGATAAAACAGACTTTTAAACCATCAAAGATCCAAAAGGCAAAGCCATTACATAATGGTAAAGGATCAATTCAACAGGAAGAGCTAACTATCCTAAATATATATGCACCCAATACAGGGCACTTGAGTTCATAAAGCAAGTCCTTAGAGACTTACAAAGAGACTTAGACTCCCATACAATAATGGGAGACTTCAACACTCACTTTGTCAACATTAGACAGATCAACATGACAGAAAGTTAACAAGGATATCAAATTGCGTTTAATCTCTGCAGCAAGCAGACTGTGAACATCTGTAGAACTCTCCACCCCAAATCAACAGAATATACATTCTTCTCAGCACATCGTACTTACTCAAAATTGACCATATATTGGAGTAGCTTGCTCCTCAGCAAATGTACAGAACAAGTGTGAGCTGTCTCTCAGTTACAGTGCCAATCAAACTAGAACTCGGGACTAAGAAACTCAATCAAAACCGCTCAACTACATGGAAACTGAACAACCTGCTCCTGAATGACTACTGGGTACATAACGAAATGAAGGCAAGAAATAAAGGAATGTTCTTTGAAACAATGAAGACAAGAGATGCAGCATGCGGAATCTCTGGGACACATTTAAAAGAAATAGTATGTAGAAATTTATAGCACTAAATGCCCACAGAGAAAGCAGGAAAGATCTAAAATTGACACTCTATCACAATTAAAAGAACTAGAAGCAAAGAGCAAACATTCAAAGCTGGCAGAAGGCAAGAAATAACTAAGATCAGAGAGCAGAACTGAAGAGAGATAGAACACAAAAAACCCTCAAAAATCAATGAAGATGTTTGGTTTTAAGAAAAGATCAACAAATTGACAGACCACTAGCAAGACAATAAAGAGAAGAAAAGAGAAGAAATCAAATCGGCCTTAATTAAAAATGATAAAAGGGGATATCACCACGACCCACAGAAATACAAACTACCATCCAGAGAATACTATAAACACTCTCATAAATAAACTGGAAAACCTAGAAGAAATGGATAATTTCCTGAACTTGCCCATCTTCCAGACTAAACCAGGAAGAAGTTGAATCCTAGAATAGACCAATAGTAGGCTCTGAAATTGAGGCAATAATTAATAGCCTACCAGCCAAAAAGTCCAAGGACCAGATGGATTCACAGCTGAATTCTACCAAGAGAATTATAAAGGAGGAGTTAGGTACCATTCGCTTCTGAAGTATTCCAATCAATAGAAAAAAGAAATCCTCCTAACTCATTTTATAGAATGACATCATCCTGATACCAAAGCCTGTAGAACACAACGAAAGAGAATTTTAGACCAATATCCCTGATGAACATCGATGCAAAAATCCTCAATAAAATACTGGCAAACCCAGTTCAACAACACATCAAAAAGAAACATCCACCATGATCAAGTGGGCTGTCCCTGGGATGCAAAAGGCTGGTTCAACGTCGCAAATCAATAAACATAATCAGCATATAAACAGAACCAAAGACAGAACCACATGATTATCTCAATAGATGCAGAAAAGGCTTTTGACAAAATTCAACAGCCCTTCATGCTAAAAAGCATCAATAAATTCGGTATTGATGGAGCATTACCTCAAAATAATAAGAGCTATTTATGACAAACCCACAGCCAATATCATACTGAATGGGCAAAAAACTGGAAAAAATTCCTTTGAAAACTGGCACAAGACAGGGATGCCCTCTCTCCACCGCCTGTAGCATGTTGGAAGTTCTGGCTAAAGGGCATTAGGCAAGAGAAAAGAAATCAGAATTGTTGAGTTAGGAAAAGAAAGTCAAATTGTCCCTGTTTGCAGATGACATGATTGTATATTTAGAAAACCCATTGTCTCAGCCACAAAATCTCATAAGCTGATAAGCAACTTCAGCAAAGATCTCGGGATACAAAGAATTAATGTGCAAAAAATCACAAGCATTCTTATACACCAATAACAGACCAAACCTGAGGCCGTGTGAATGAACTTCATTCTGGTGCTTCAAAGAGAATAAAATACCTAGGAATCCAACTTACAAAGGGATGTAAAGGACCTCTTCAGAGAACTACAAACCACTGCTCAGTGGAAATAAAAGAGGACACAAAACAAATGGAAGAACATACCATGCTCATGGATAGAAAGGAAAGAATCCAATATCAGTGAAATAGCCATACTGCCGGAGTATTTATGGGTTTCAGTACATCCCACATCAAGCTACCAATGACTTTTCTACGGGGTTGACTGCTTTGAGTTCATGGAACCAAAAAAAAGAGCCCAGCATCTCCCAAGACAATCCCTAAGTCAAAAGAACAAAGCTGGAGGCATCCAGCTACCGAGCTTCAGAAACTATGCTACGAATTACAGTAACAACAAAACAGCGTAGTACTGGTACCAAAACAGAGATATAGACCAATGGAACAGAACAGAGTCCTCAGAAATAATACGCACATCTACAGCCATCTGATCTTTGACAAACCTAGAGAAAAACAAGAAATGGGGAAAAGGATTCCCTATTTAATAAATGATATAGAGGAAAATTGGCTAGCCACATAAGTAGAAAGCTGAAACTGGATCCTTTCCTTACTCACTTATGCGAGAACCAATTCAGATGGATTGAGAGACTTTAATGTTTTAGGGCTAATACCCGTCTGAGGAAACTGGAAAATTGAGTACCATTCAGGACATAGGCATGGGCAAAACTTCATGTCTGGCATAAAAGCAACGGCAATACAAAAGCTAAAATTGACAAATGGGATCTAATTAAAACTAAAAAGAGCTGCGGCAAAGAAACACCATCAGAGGCAGAACAGGCAACCTACAGAATGGGAGAAATTTTTGCAATCTACTCATCTGACAAGGCTAATATCGAACCACAAAGAACTCCAACAAATTTACAAGAAAAAACAAACAACCCCATCAAAAGTGGGCAAAGGATATGAACAGACATTTCTCAAAGACATTCATACAGCCAACAGACATATGAAAAATGCCATCATCATGGCCAAATCAGGAGAAATGCAAATCAAAACCACAATGAGATACCATCTCACACCAGTTAGAATGGCGATCATTAAAAAGTCAGGAAACAACAGGTGCTGGAGAGGGATGTGGAGAAACAGAAACACTTTTACACTGTTGGTGGGATTGTAAATAGTTCAACCATTATGGAAGACAGTATGGCGATTCCTCAAGGATCTAGAACTAGATGTACCATATGTTATGTCATCCCATTACTGAGGGATATACCCAAAGAATTATAAATTATGCTGCTATGAAGACACATGCACACGTATGTTTATTGCAGCACTATTTCTGTATGAGGGACTTGGAATCAGCAGATGTCCATCAGTGACAGATTGGATTAAGAAAATGTGGCACATATACACAGATACTATGCAGCCATAAAAGGATGAGTTTGCGTCCTTTGTGGGACATGGTGCAACTGGAAACCATCATTCTTAGCAAACTATAAGCAAGACAGAAAACCAAACACCGCATGTTCTCACTCATAGGTGGGAACTGAACATAATGAATCACTTGGACTCAGGAAGGGAACATCACACCTGGGGCCTATCATGGGAGAGGGAGGGGGGAGGGATTGCATTGGGAGTTATACCTGATGTAAATGACAGTTGATGGGTGCAGCAGACAGCTTATAGCACAAGTATACATATGTAACAAACCTGCACGTTATGCACATGTACCCTACAACTAAAAGTATAATAATAATAAAATAAATTAAAAAAAAAGTAGACATTTGGACTGGCGGTGCATGAGCTTTAACACATGGACCTGGGGAGGGAACTTGTCTACAGGGCCTTCAGGGTGTGGGTGGCTGGGGGAGGGATAGCATTAGGAGAAATACCTAATGTAGATGACAGGTTAGTGGCTGCAGCAAACCAGCATATGCGTGTGTATGTGGCTTGAAACCTGCACGTTCTGCACTTGTATCCCAGAACTTAAGGAATAATTTTTTTAAGTACAATTTAATAGGCTGTTGCCCTCACCGCAAGCTAGAATATGCCTTCCTATAACTCCTGCTCCCATCCTTGAGGTAATTACGTCCTTCAGGGGCAGGAACATACTAAGGATTCAGTGAGTTAAGAGGCAAAGCACCTGACTTAGGAGTGGCCAACACATCCTAATCGCCGCTCTCCCACCCCGCATCTGGGCATGTGAGGGCCTTATGGAGAAGTGGTGTCTTCCTGACCTCCGCTTGAGACTCATTTAAGAGTCTCACACATCCACCTGTCTGCCTGCTCTACCCACAGAAGCTCCTTTCATCCTTTCCCACCTATACAAACATCACTGAGTCTTTTATTTTTAATTTTTTGGTTAAAAAATTGTAAAATCAAGAGTGTTCTTTAAGAAAATTAAAATACATATCTCACACAGAGAGCTAATAACATTTAATAACACTGCTAATCACATTTTGGGGTACCACTGTTGTGTTTATTTCCTTGCATCTATCTATATGGGCACACACATCCTCACTAGCATCAAACTGTGTACAGAATCTTATATTCTGTCCTTTTCATACAATTCTGTTCTCTTTGCCTCTTTGGAAAGCCTCCTTCTACCTCTTCAATGCTGATTGATCTCCCCTCACCCTAACTCCTGTGGCATTTGAGCTATCCCAAACTTTTTGCACTTAGTTACATTTTCCTGCAATGACATTTCATTGTTTAATGCGTTATCTTTTTTAAATTAATTTTCCTCAAATTTGTATATTTTATGACAAAAGGGATGCATATTCATACAACATCCCAAACATTACAGATGCATATAAAATCAAAAGTGAAAACTATGCCACCTAGTTTCTAATTTCACAGCCTGGAATTACAGCTAACACTGCAGATTATACCCTTTCACATTTTTCTGTGTGTATAACAAACATGTGGGTATATATGCAAACATATACATGCATATTTTTTCACAAAAATGGAACATTTCTATATATATTCTCAAACTTGCTTTTTTAATTCATCTGGCTTGGACATATTCTGCATCAGTATATATTGATCTACTTTTTTCTTTTCAAAGTTACATACCATTCTATTATGTACATGCACCATAACTTTCTAAATGTGCTCTCTGTTAGCTGGGCACAGTGGCTCACACCTGTAATCCCAGCACTTTGGGAAGCCAACGCAGGTGAATGGCTTGAGCCCAGGAGTTTGAGACCAGCCTGTGCAACATGGGGAAATCCCATCTCTACAATAAAAAAGGTAAAAAAAAAAAAAAAAAATAGCCAGGCATGGTGGCGCACACCTGTAGTCCCAGCTACTTGGGAGGCTGAGGTGGGAGGATCACTTGAGCCCAGGAGGTCAAGGCTGCAGTAGTGAGCCATGTTGCACCACTGCACTCCAGCCTGGGAGACAGAGCAAGACCCTGTCTCAAAAGTAAAACAAAATAAACTTGCTCCCTCTCGATGGGTATTTAAGGACTTCCTGGTCATTTGCTATCACTAACAATGTTTCCACGGACGTCTTCATAGATAAATACTTAAGCATGTGGTATGATGCTTCTGTAGGATAAATTTCTAGACGTGCAATTGCTGGGACACAGAACATGCACATCTTAAAGAGTGACAGATGCTGCCAAATTTCCCTCTAAGAAGCTTACATCAATTTATACTCCTGTCAATAGTATCTGAGGGAGCTTTGAAGAGAGCAGTTGATCTCCCACACGGGAGGTTGAGATCTGATGGGACAGACTGCCTGCTCAAGTGGGTCCCACCCCTGAGTAGCCTAACTGATGACACATCCCCCACTCAGGGGCAGTCTGACACCCCACACCTCACAGGGTGAGGCCCCTGAGAGGAAGCCTCCAAAGCAAGAATCACAGGTACACTCACTGTTCAGCAATATTCTGTTCTGTGCCTCTGCTGCTGGATACCCAGGCAACAGGGTCTGGAGGGACTCAAGCAATCTCCACAGACCTACAGCTGAGGGTCCTGACTGTTAGAAGGAAAACTATCAAACAGGGAAGGACACGACACCAAAACCCCAACAGCACGCCCACCACATCCTATGCCAAGATAAAACCACAAAAGATGGGGAAAAAGCAGGGCAGAAAAGCTGGAACTAAAAAATAAGAGCACATCTCCCCGCAAAGGAGCTTAGCTCATCACCAGCAACGGATCAAAGCTGGGATTAAGAGAATGACTTTGATGAGATTGTTAGAGAAGAAGGCTTAGCCCATCAAACTTCAGGAGCCAAAGGAGGAATTACTGCATCTGAAGAAAGAAACTGGGCAATCTTGAAAAAAAAGTGAAGAATTCGATGGCTAGAGTAATTAATGCAGAGAAGGACAGCAACGAAATGAAAGATGAAACCATGACACGAAATACGCGGATAAATGCACAAGCTTCAGTGAACCTCTAATAACTAACTGAAGAAAGATATCAGCGATTGATAATCAAATGAATGAAATGAAGTGAGAAGAGAAACCAAAAGAAAAAGAAGAAAAGAAATGAACAAAGCCTGCAAGAAGTATGGATTATGTAAAAATTAATCCAAATCTGGTCCGACTGGGGTGCCCGAGGAAATGGAACCAAGCTGGAAACACCTTCAGGACATCATCCAGGAGAACTTCTCTAACCTAGTAGGGCAGGCCAACATTCAAATCCAGGAAATACAGAGAACGCCTACAAAGATACTCCTCGAAGAGCAACCTAAGACATACCCGCTGACCACCAAAGTTGAAATGAAGGAAAAAATCTTAAGGGCAGCCGGAGGAAAGGTCGGGTTATGCTGAAAGCCCATCAGACCTGGCTACAGATCTCTCGGCAAAACTTCCAAGCCAGAAGAGAGGGGGCCAATATTCAACATTCTTAAAGAAAAGAATTTTAAACCCAGAATTTCTTCATATCCAGCTAAACTAAGTTTTATGAAGGAGAAATAAAATTTTACAGATAAGCAAATGCTTTTAGGATTTTGTCACCACTAGGCCTGCCTTTGCCAAGAGAGACCCTGAAGGAAGCACTAACATGGAAAAGGAACAACCGGGTACCAGCCATTGCAAAAACATGCCAAAATGTGGAAGACCATCGAGGGGCTAGGAAGAAACTGCATCAACTAATGAGCAAAATAACCAGTTAATATCATAATGGCAGGATCAAGTTCACACATAACAATCTTTAACCTTAAATAAATGGACTAAATGTCTTACCTTAGAAGACAGACTGGTAACTGATAAAGAGTCAAGACCCATCAGTTTGCCATTGCATTCAGGAGACCTCATCCCCACATGCAGTACATGGCACATAGGCTCAAATAAAGGATGGAGGAAGCATTTTACCAAGCAAATGGAGAACAAAAAAGCAGGGGTTGCAATACCAGTCTCTGGATAAACAGACTTTAAACCATCAAAGATCAAAAGAGACAAAGAAGGCCATTACATAATGGTAAAGGATCATCTCAACAGGAAGAGCCAACTATCCTAAATATATATGCACCCAATACAGGAGCACCCAGATTCATAAAGCAAGTCCTTAGAGACTTACTTAAGAGATCAGACTCCCCATACAAATAGCTAATGGGAGACTTTACCATCACACTGTCAACATTAGGACAGATCAACTAGACAGAAAGTTAACAAGGATATCCTAGGAATCGCTTGAACTCATCTCTGCAGCAAGCAGACTCCAATAGACATCTATAGAACTCTCCACCCCTAAATCAACAGAATATATATTCTTTCTCAGCACCACATCATACTTTGCATCTAAAATTGGACTACATAATTGGAAGTAAAGCACTCCTCAGCAAAATGCACAAGAACAGAGTTCATAACAAACCGGGTCTCCCAGACCCCACAAGCAAATCAAACCAGAACCCGGTGACTCAAGAAACAATCAAAACCGCTCAACTACATGGAAACTGAACAAATCTTGCCCCTAAATGACTGCTGGGCATAACGAAACGAAGGCAGAAATAAAGATGTTCCTTGAAACCAATGGAGAACAAAGATACAACATACCAGAATCTCTGGGACATTAATATTTAAAGCAGTGTGTAGAGGAAAAATTATAGCACCAAATGCCTACAAGAGAAAAGCAGGAAAGATCTAAAATTGACACTCTAACATCGCAGAATTAAAAAGAACTAGAGAAGCAAGAGCAAACACATCCTAAAGCTAGCGGTGAAGTGCAAATGAAATAACTAAGATCAGAGCAGAACTGAAGGAGAAATATAAAACCCTCCAAAATCACACACACACAATGAATCCAGGAGCTGGTTTTGGAAAAAGATCAACAAAAACTGACAGACCACTAGCAAGACTACACAAAGGCCAGAAAAGAGAGAAGAACTCAAACTGGACGCGAATAAAATGATAAAGGGATATCACTACCGACCCCACAGAAATACAACCATCAGAGAATAATTATAACACCTCCTGTCAAACTGGAAAATCTAGAAGAAATGGATAATTTCCTGACACTCTACACTTTCCAAGACTAAACCAGGAAGAAGTTGAATCCCCTGGAATAGACCAATAGCAGGTCTCCAAAATTGAGGTACACAATTACCAGCCTACCAACCAAAAAAAGTCCAGGACCAGATGGATCTGAGCCTAATTCTACCAGAGTTCGCATGGCGACAAACCCCTTCCGGAAACCATTCCAATCAATAGAAAAGAGGAACTCCACCTATTTTATGAGGCCAACATCATCCTGATACCAAAGCCTGGCAGAGACATACAACAAAAAGAGAATTTTTAGACTAATATCCCCATTGAAATAAGATCATGCAAAAAATCCCTCAATAAAATACTGGCAAACCGGATTCAACAACACATCAAAAAGCTTATCCAATTATGATCAAGTGGGCTTCATCCCTTGGGATGCAAGACTGGTTCAACATTCGCAAAATCAATAAACATAATCCAGCATATAAACAGAAACCAAAGACAAGAACCACATGATTATCTCATAATAGATGCAGAAAAAGGCTTTGACAAAATTCAACAGCCTCATGCTAAAAACGCCAATAAATTGCATTGATGGAACGCATTCTCAAAATAATATATTTATTTAGAGGACAAACCTACAGCCAATATCACCGGAACAAAACCGCAACCCCTTAAAACCGGCTAACAAAGATACAGGGATGTCTCTCACCACTCATTCAACATAGTACAGTTCTGGCTAGGGCAATCAGGCAAGAGAAAGAAATCAAGGGTATCCAGTTAGGAAAAGAAGAAGTCAAATTGTCCTCTTTGCAGATGACATGATTGTATATTTAGAAAACTTCTATTGTTCCAGCCTAAAATCTCCTAGGTTTTTGATAAGCAATTTCAGCAAAGTCTCCAGGATACAAAATTAATAAAAAATCACAAGTACTCTTATACACCAGTAACAGACACAAACAGAGAGCCAAATCATGAGTGAACTCTGGTCCACAATTGCCCCAAAGAGAATAGCATCAGGAATCCAACTTACATAAGGGATGTAAAGGACCTCTTCAAGGAGTAACCACAAAACCACTGCTCCAGTGAAATAAAAGAGGACACAAACAAATGGAAGAACATACCATGCTCATGGATAGGAAGAATCAATATCGTGAGGCAAAATGGCTATACTGCCTGCTACATTTATAGATCCACGCCATCCTATCAAGCTACCAATGACTTTCACAGAATTGGAAAAACTGCTTTAAAGTTCATATGGAACCAAAAAAGAGCCTGCGATTCCAAGACAATCCTAAGTCAAAAAGAACAAAGCTGGAGGCATCATGCTACTCTGATTCTCAAACTATATGCCATAAGGCTACAGAGTAACCAGTGCAAAACAGCATGGCACACCAAACAGAGATATAGACCAATGGAAACAGAACAGAGTCCCCAGAAACAATACCACACAATTCACAGCCATCCGATCTTGACAAACCCGGAGAGAAAACCAGAAACGGGAAAAGGATTCTATTTAATAAAATGGTGCTGGGGCTCATTAGCCATAAGTAGAAAAGCTGAAACTGATCCTTTCCTTACTCCTTATACCTAAAATTAATCTTAAGATGGATTAGAGACTACCGTTACACCTGAAATGCCATAAAACCGAGGAAAAACTCTAGGTAGTACTCATTCAGGACATAGGCATGGGTAAAGACTTCATGTCTAAAACACCAAAAAGCAACGGCAACAAAAGCCAAATTGATACAAATGGGATCTTACTAACTAAAGAGCTTCTGCACAGCAAAAGAAACTACCACTAGAGGAATAGGCAACTTACAGTGAATGGGAGAATTTTGTAATCTACTTCATCCGACAAAATACATCCAGAACCTGCAAAGAACTCCAACAAATTTTACAAGAAAACAAAACAACCCCATCAAAAAGTGTATAAAAGGATAAGTGAACAGACATATTCATAAGCCAACAGACACATGAAAAATGCTCATCATCACTGACCATCAGAGAAATGCAACAAACCACAATGAGATACCATCTCACACCAGTTAGAATGGTGATCATTAAAAATCAGGAAACAATAAAAGCGGAGAGAGAATGTGGAGAAACAGGAACACTTTACACTGTTGGTGGACTGTAAACCAGTTCAACCATTATGGAAGACAGTATGGCGATCTCATGATCTAGAACTAGATGTACCATATGACCAGCCATCCCATTACTGGGTATGATACTAAGGATTATAAATTTATGCTATAGCATACATGTATATTGAGTGTTTATTGGCGGGTACTGATCACAAATAGCAAAGACTTGAATCAACCTAAATGTCCATCAGTGACAGACTGGATTAGAAAATGTGGCACATATACACCATGGAATACTATGCAGCCATAAAAAGGATGAGCTTGCGTCCCTTTAGGGACATGGATGCAGCTGAACCATCATTCTTAGCAAAGTATCACAAGAACAGAAACCAAACACCGCGATATTCTCACTCATGTAGGGAACTGAACAATGAGATCACTTGGACACGGGAAGGGGAACATCACACACCACAGGGCCTATCATGGGGAGGGAGGGGAGGGATTGCATTGGGAGTTATACCTGATGTAAATGACGAGTTGATGGGTGCTGATGAGTTGATGGGTGCAGCACACCAACATGGCACAAGTATACATATGTAACAAACCTGCACATTATGCACATGTACCCTAGAACTCAAAGTATAATAAAAAAAAAAAAAAATAGTATCTGAGGGGACCAGCTTCCCCACACACTCACCAATATTGGATGCAATCACTTTAATGTTAGCAACTCTAATTGGTGGTTCTGCTCTGTTGTTTTGTTTTGTTTTTTGAGACAGAGTTTTATTCTTGTTGCCCTGGCTGGAGTGCAATGATGCAGTCTCAGTTCACTGCAACCTTGGCCTCCTGGGTTCAAGTGATTCTCCTGCCTCAGCCTCCCAAGTAGCTGGGATTACAGGCTCCTGCCACCACACCCAGATAATTTTTTTTTTTGTATTTTTAGTAGAGATGGGGTTTCACCATATTGGGCAGACTGGTCTCGAACTCATGATCTCAGGTGATCCACCGGCCTCGGCCTCCCAAAGTGCTGGGAGGAACAGGCGTGAGCCACGGCACCAGGCCTCTGTTGTTAAGTTCAATGATGGGACAGAGACTGCTAATCCCCCTACTTAATCCAATTCCCCCTTCTTCCATACCAATATACATTTTAGTGGGCAAATGTTCACTCAATGAAAGGGACATTCCCTAGCCTCTCTTCAAGCTGGGTGTGTGGCTGTGTGACTAAAATCTGGCCACATACGTAGCCAGATATAAGTGTAAGAGGAGTGTGTGATTTCCACGTTGTGCTATAGAAGGGAAGAAGCATTCCCTCCCCTTCCCCTGTGCTAGCGAGACTACTAGATGCAGTAGGTCCTGTGCCAGCTAAACTATGGATGCAATGGCTGAAATGTGCAGCCACCATGGAGGACGACATGGAATCTGAATGTTGAGGATGGCAGAGAAGCAAGACATCTCAGATCCTCAACACTATGGAATCACCATACTAGCTCTGGGCCATCTACTCATATTTTCACATAGGAAAGAAAACAAATCTTCCTTTAAGACACTGTATTTTGACTTTTCTTTATTACAGCCCCCAAACTTGTATCCTGACTAATAAAGATGGGAATTTGAGAAGACAGTTTAAATGCATTTACTTTGGTTTTTTCCCCATCAAGTCCTGCCAGCCTTTTTTCCCAACTGGGTTGAAGTTCCTTGAGAGCCTGACCTTATCTCACTGGATGTTTACTGGTTGATTACACGTGTTCTGCCGGTGTTCTGGCCACTCACAGTGGAGAAAACCTGCTTTCGTAAACTTGAAGTATTCCTAGGGGTGACCTGTTTCACAAACACTGGCCCACACTGCACCAAGGTCAGAGGAGAAGTAGAAAACTTTCCAAAATTTTCAACATAACAGTCATTGTGCCATATGCAGTCTAAAAAATTCTTGTAGAATTTATTCGGGTATGATTTCTCAGAGCTATATATTTTTGTTGTTGTTTTGATTTTGTTTTTTGAGACTGAATCTCTCTCCGTCACCCAGGCTGGGGTGCAGTGGCACGATCTCAGCTCACTGCAAGCTCCGCCTCACGGGTTCATGCCATTCTCTTGACTCAGCCTCCTGAGTAACTGGGACTACAGGCACCCGCCACCACGCCCGGCTAATTTTTTATATTTTCAGTAGAGACATGGTTTCACCATGTTAGCCAGGATGGTCTCGATCTCCTGACCTCGTGATCTGCTATATGTTTTTAAAAGTTAGAGATTTGATAGACCATGAGCACCAATACTACAAGTCTCTTGTTATCTGCCTTTTGCACATTCATATGGTTCCTCAGTAAAGTGGGTGCGAGGGTCGGGGCAGCTGATAATTAGAACCACATATGTTGATGCACTAAGTTATTTGTGAGATGCTTCTCCTAAAATTGTAGGTCTGCTCAGCTGCCAGACACACCAGCTGCAATAGAAGTATCCATAGAATCTGGGGAGAGTACCTTGGAATCTTCTGAAGCCCAAATAAGTCTAAGTCATAGCTATTGATGGTAAATAGCAGGAAGGTTTGAGCTGGGTTTTAAAAATAGACATTCAGGGTGGGCTGGGAAAAAGGATTTTACTAAAGTCTAACAGCAAAATCAGGGCTTGGTGAGAGATGGCAGTGACAAAGTTGGTGCAAATTTTGGGGAGATGAATTTCAGTTCTCTCTGATATTTTATAATTTCTGAGCTGCCTTGTTAAGGTGGTAGTTTGCTGAAAATATTTAAGGAGAAATTGGATGATCATCTTCAGGGAGATTGTAAAAGGGCTTGCCTCACTTATGAATGGCCAGACCACGTGACTTGGCCCCTTGTAATTATAAACTTCCACGTCCCTATGCATTACCCCAGTGACTTTTACTTTTGACCAAGGCATTATGAAGGCCATGAGAAAGGAATTTGTATTTGCTATGGTATGAGTGTATTCCCCAAATTTCATGTGTTGGAAACTTAATCCCCAAATTCACATGTCGATTGAACGTGAGGCCTTTGGGAGGTAGTTAAAATTAGATAAGGTCATCAGGGTAGGGCTGTCATGATGGGATGGGTGGCTTTGTATGGAGAGCAAGAGAAACCTGAGCTGACACCCAAACACTAGCCCTCTCATCATGGGATGTCCTCCACCATGTTATGACACAGCAAGAAAGCTCTCACCAGATGCAAGAAACATGCTCTTGGACTTCCCAACCTCCACAGCTGTGAGCTAAATAAACCTTTTCTTCATAAATTACCCAGTCTGTGGTATTCTGTTATTGCAACAGAAAATGGACTAAAACAATATTCTTTCTAAAAGTATCTCTAAGACTCCTAGGACTTCCATGAGCTAATACCCATTACCTAGAGGTGATTTGCTATCAGACATAAGATCTTTTATTTACTTATTTATCTATTTATTTATTTTCTTTTTTTTTATTATTATACTTTAAGTTCTAGGGTACATGTGCATAATGTGCAGGTTTATTACATATGTATACTTGTGCCATGTTGGTGTGCTGCACCCATCAACTCGTCAGCACCCATCAACTCATCATTTACATCAGGTATAACTCCCAATGCTATCCCTCCCCCTCCATCCTCCCCATAATAGGCCCCGGTGTGTGATGTTCCCCTTCCCGTGTCCAAGTGATCTCATTGTTCAGTTCCCACCTATGAGTGAGAACATGCGGTGTTTGGTTTTCTGTTCTTGCGATAGTTTGCTGAGAATGATGGTTTCCAGCTGCATCCATGTCCCTACAAAGGATACAAACTCATCCTTTTTTATGGCTGCATAGTATTCCATGGTGTATATGTGCCACATTTTCTTAATCCAGTCTGTTACTGATGGACATTTGGGTTGATTCCAAGTCTCTGCTATTGTGAATAGTGCCACAATGAACATATGTGTGCATGTGTCTTTATAGCAGCATGATTTATAATCCTTTGGATATATATCCAGTAATGGGATGGCTGGGTCATATGGTACATCTAGTTCTAGATCCTTGAGGAATCGCCATACTGTTTTCCATAATGGTTGAACTAGTTTACAATCCCACCAACAGTGTAAAAGTGTTCCTGTTTCTCTACATTCTCTCCAGCACCTTTTGTTTCCTGACTTTTTAATGATTGCCATACTAACTGGTGTGAGATGGTATCTCATTGTGGTTTGATTTGCATTTCTCTGATGGCCAGTGATGATGAGCATTTTTTCATGTGTCTGTTGGCTGTATGCATGTCTTCTTTTGAGAAATGTCTGTTCATATCCTTTGCCCATTTTTTGATGGGGCTGTTTGTTTTTTTCTTGTAAATTTGTTTGAGTTCTTTGTAGGTTCTGGATATTAGCCCTTTGTCAGATGAGTAGATTGCAAAAATTTTCTCCCATTCCGTAGGTTGCCTGTTCACTCTGATGGTAGTTTCTTTTGCTGTGCAGAAGCTCTTTAGTTTAGTTAGATCCCATTTGTCAATTTTGGCTTTTGTTGCCGTTGCTTTTGGTGTTTTAGACATGAAGTCCTTGCCCATGCCTATGTCCTGAATGGCATTCCCTAGGTTTTCTTCTAGGGTTTTTATGGTATTAGGTGTAACATTTAAGTCTCGAATCCATCTTGAATTAATTTTCGTATAAGGAGTAAGGAAAGGATCCAGTTTCAGCTTTCTACTTATGGCTAGATGACATGATTGTATATTTAGAAAACCCCATCATCTCAGCCCAAAATCTCCTTAAGCTGATAAGCAACTTCAGCAAAGTCTCAGGATACAAAATTAATGTGCAAAAATCACAAGCATTCTTATACACCAGTAACAGACAAACAGAGAGCCAAATCATGAGTGAACTTCCATTCACAATTGCTTCAAAGAGAATAAAATACCTAGGAATCCAACTTACAAGGGATGTAAAGGACGTCTTCAAGGAGAACTACAAACCACTGCTCAGTGAAATAAAAGAGGACACAAACAAATGGAAGAACATACCATGCTCATGGATAGGAAGAATCGATATTGTGAAAATGGCCATACTGCCCAAGGTAATTTATAGATTCAATGCCATCTCCATTAAACTACCAATGAGTTTCTTCACAGAATTGGAAAAAAACTGCTTTAAAGTTCATATGGAACCAAAAAAGAGCCCGCATTGCCAAGACAATCCTAAGTCAAAAGAACAAAGCTAGAGGCATCACGCTACCTGACTTCAAACTATACTACAAGGCTACAGTAACCAAAACAGCATGATACTGGTACCAAGACAGACATATAGACCAATGGAACAGAACAGAGCCCTCAGAAATAATACCACACATATACAGCCATCTGATCTTTGACAAACCTGAGAAAAACAAGAAATGGGGAAAGGATTCCCTATTTAATAAATGATTCTGGGAAAATTGGCTAGCCATAAGGTCTTTTAAAGGCCATGTATATTTAGGCTGGGCACAGTGGCTCACTCCTATACTCCCAACACCTTGGGAAACTGAGGTGGGCAGATCACTTGAAACCAGGAGTTCGAGACCAGCCTGGACAACATGGTGAAACCCCATCTCTACAAATATATGTATATACATATATATAAATTAGCCAGGCACAGTAGCTCACTCCTGTAATCCCAGGCACAGAATCGTTTGAACCCTGGAGGTGGAAGTTGCAGTGAGCCAAGACTGTGCCACTGCACTCCAACCTCTGTGACAGAGTGAGACTGTCTTAAAAAAATAAGAAAGACCATGTGTATTTAGAAAGATTGACAATTAAAAACATCAATGATACCTCTTAGATCTCTATTTCTTAAGCAACTTAGACTCTTCTCTCCTACATTTATCAAGACAAATACTTTGCCAGCATTACAGAACTTACTGTGACCACCAAAAGGCAGAGTTGTATGTTGTATTGTTTTGAGGCCAATCATAACAGTCTTAACTGGGATCAGTATGCTCCACCTAACATAAAGGTAGATTTAGGAAGTAATCCATGATTGTAGCACTGACCATGTGTAGTGGGTGCTCATGATCTTTGTAGGATGAGCACATCTCTTCAAAGCTAACAGTACTAAAGCTTGGGATCTCCCTCACCCTACTTCCATACCCCAAGACCCCCTTCTCAATAATAACTATGCTTTAACCTAGTCCTTGTATTCATGAAATAACCGGTAAGTCATAAAAAGTGAACAAAGGCACCCAAGATGGACCTCTGCTCTGAAAGAACAAAACACTCCCCAGTGACAAAATGTCAGTTGGTAAAAAGAGAAATGAACAAATAGCTTCACCAAAATGAGCCAAGATATCCCAAATCCATTCGGTTTTCTCCTCTACCCAGTGGCTGTGTGGTCAGCCTCACCCACATCTTCTTCAGGAAAGCCTGTAATTGAATCATTAAATTCCACCCTCTCATGTTTCACTTAAGGAAACAGAACCAGAGAAGCTGGGTTATTTTGCAGAGCTACACATCCCTTATGTGGTAGAAGAAGGCATGGAGTGGAGACTTCATGCATCCCTGTTCACTGCTTCGCCCATGTCATCCTGCTGCCACCAAATAAATGTATTTTCTATAGTGCACCTGTAGTTTCTTGGTAGAAGAAACTGTAAAGACTGCCTTCTGCCTTTGTGCTTCCTGAAATCTTGACATTTTGGTGAAATGATGTGTAGCAGAATCCTTAGGTTCTATTATGGCAGTCATTAAACATTACACATTTTAATTCCTGTTGATTTTACAGTTCACGCCTACATAGAATAAAAAATGCATGCTAAAAAGAAGAATTAGGAAAGCTGGCAAAGAGTTGACCATGGGTACATTAAGATTATATAATATCACATTAAAAGTGTAGAAGTGAATATAAGATACAGGATAAGGAGAAACACTTTTGGAAATCAGATGTACCCAGTGGAGAGCTGGTAAACATTTTACAACAGACGGGGGGCAGGAGAAAGAAGAGCTCTTGCTTGTAGTATTTGCCAGTTTTCACAGTGCAAATATGGCCACCCTCACTGATTTCAAGTTATCATAACATCACTGAATGCAAAGTTGGAAAAAGAGGTCCATAGTCAGCTGTCATGAGTAGGTACAAGCCAGCTCCAGCACTGCCAGTGGATGTAGACCAGGTAAAGTTTGTGCTAATTTATTATTCATTTATTCTCTCTTTCTTATACTGAGTGCCTACAATAAGCCAGGTCTTATGCTAAGTGCTGGGGTTAAACAGGAAGAAAAAGGAGACTTGGTGCTCATCCTCTTGGAGCTCACAGTCTAGTGGAGAGATAAGCATTTAATCATAAAAGTATGAAAAAATATAAAACTGTAACTGTGACAAATGCTAAGGAGTGAGAGTATATGGTTCTAAGAGGTCATGGAACTGGAGGTTAGGCAGGGTCAGTTTTCCTGAGGCTTTAGTGTGTCAGTTGTAATTATTAACTGGGAGAGGATCATCATGCAAAGGAAAAGAGAAGTGATCAAGCCAGAAGCCAGAGCATGTGCAAAGGTCCTGTGGTAGGAGGGAATGTTGCCTATCACAAAATAATATCTAGACACCATCATCTTTGTCCCATTCTTTTCTATATTCCCTTACTTACAAAGGTTTCTAAAATCAGTCAGAGGCCAGGCACGGTGGCTCACACCTGTAATCCCAGCACTTTGGGAGGTTAAGGCGGGTGGATTACCTGAGGCTAGGAGTTCAAGAGCAGCCTGAACAACATGGTGAAACCCCATCTCTACTAAAAATAAAAATAAAAAGAATTAGCTGGGCATGGTGGCAGGTGCCTGTAATCCCAGCTACTTGGGAGCCTGAGGCAGGAGAATTGCTTGAACCCAGGAGGCAGAAGCTGCAGTGAACCGAGATCACGCCATTGCACTCCAGCCTGGGCAACAAGACCGAAACTCCATCTCAAAAAAAAAAAAAAAAATCAATCAGAAACATCCTGGATGCCGCTGCAAAGATAATTAGGATTTTTATATCAGGAATACAAAGACAGAAGTAGTTAATGTTCTTTTCCAGCTTTTTAAAATAACCTCATGTATTGAACTCCATGTCAAAAATAATAGTCCTAAAGGCCAAAGTTTTGGATTTGCAAGGGTTGGGTTTTCTTGCGGGGGAAAGAAAGTGTCTCTTGAGACTCCAAAGGGAGAGGATGTCGAATTTAAGCCTTCGCTATGGAATGAATAAAGAAGAGAAGAGATGCACTTCACCCTCCCCTGAGCACGGGATGGGAGCCACACAGGCTGTAAGCAGAGTTGGATGAGAAGTGTTCCTTCATGAAGAAAACCAGTGTGTCTTGGAGAAGATGATCAGCAAGGAGAGGAGGAGACAACGAGCAGGAGGAGGCCAAGCCAATGGCTGCTGACCATCATCAAGCCAGTCCCGGGACTCCTTCCAGCTGAGGGGCCACAAAAGCAGTGCCATCACTGCTCTCTGGAGAGGACCTTCCATTGACAGACGCCTACAAGACACCCATGATGAACCAGAAAAGTGACAGTCTCCTGGACCCCAAACTTGTGCTGAGTGTCATTGGAGTTGCCCCTTGGCCAACAACCCGGGGGGCTCATAAACTGCCAAACATAGGATGGTACTTCTGACACCCAGAGGGGAAGTAAGCACAGAAAGAAAAGCCCTTAACTATGCTGGGCTGTCACTGGGGAAAACCTGCCCCAGTGCACTCCTTTGGGAAACAGAGAGGTGGACCATGTGGCTGAAGCATAGTGCAAGCTAAGGATAAAGGGGCAGAGGCCACATCATAAGGCCTTGTAGACTCTGCTAAGGCATGTGCCTTTAGATAAAAGTAATAGGCCATTGGAGGACTTTAAGCAGAGGAGACACATGAGTTGCTTTGTGAAAAGAATCTAGAACTGGAGTACTTTCTGCTGGGGCCGGGTAAGGTATCAGCTTGGAAAGAGGTCTATTGTCCTCTCACTTTCTCTCCCCAGTGCTCTACCCGTTATGTCCCAGAATTCCTGATGAGCTTTAGGGACTCCTTGACTCTCCTGATCCCAGGCTAACCCTGGGGTCCTGATTCTCTTTCCATCGGAAAGAGATATGTAATAGGCTCTACTGGTGAGAGTGTGAGGAAACAGGTTCTGTCTACTTCTTGGTAAAAATTAAAATTAGTACCAAATTTTGGAGGGCAGCCAATGGAGACGCATCCTAAAGAAACAACCTCAATGACTGTTAATAGGAAATTAGTTAAATATAATATGGTACGTGGTGCATCCACATGGGGAATATTATGCAACAGTTAGAATGGGGTCATAACATGTATTGACTTGAAGAGTCCCAAAAGAGACTGTGAAGTATAAATGTCAGGTTACAAAACTATGTAACTCATGTGTGTTGGTGGGAGGCAAAAAAAAAAAAAAAAAAAAAAAAAAAAAAACCATGGAAGACTGTTTCAAGCTGATGATGGTGGCTTTCTTTAGAGGGGAAATTATGGGGAGTTTTCACTTGTTACAGAATGCATTTTGGTAATAGTTGAAGGATAACGTACTGCATTTGAACACATGAAAAGCAGTAAAAACGTAAGGCCATTTGGGAAGCTGGATGAAAGGGAAGCTTTGACAATTGGCCGAGAGGCTGCTGCTGAAGGGGACCACAGGGATGAGACCACTAGTTTTACTATTAATATTTCTCTGACTATTTTACATTGATATTTGCTCTGACCCTGGATAACTCCTTTCTCCTCTCTGGGCCTCCATTTCCTTGTCTGTAAAAGGCCGAGAGCAAATATAAGTCTCCTAGGAAAAGCCGAAACCTGCATTCAAATCCTGATTCTTCCATTTAGTAGACGAGTGACTTTGGCTGAATGACTTACCTCGCTGAAGTTGTTTTCTTGTATGAGAAAGGGCACCACCCCAGCAGAGGCCCTGCCCCTTCCTGGAGCAGGGTGGGCGCTTAACACAGACTTGGATCCCTTGCCCAAGTGATCTCCAGAACTTCTCCACCTCTGCGGCTCAGCGATTCCACACCAGTGAGTGGTCTCACCTTAAAGTGGGACCTCAGTTAAACCATGTTCTGCTGTGGGAAAGCGTTCTTTTATCACCATGTATTTAAGTTACAAAAAATGTTTTATGCTACTGTGTGTCCAGCTTCAGGAATTCAAATGAAATGTTAATCTCATGATTCTTCCCTTGAAACAATTTGCAATCTAAAATAGGACTGGGGCAGGGAGAAAGAACTCTTATTTCATCAACTTAAAATTAAAAGAATGTTTCTTTCTAGCGCCTTTTTTTTAATCTCAAAAAATCCTTTCCTATTATACAAGGTCTTGTCAAAAAAGGAGCATTAATTATATCAAACACTAAAAAGAGCTTTTAAAACTCTGAATTTGAGCAAGCTAATTGAAAATAATTATATTTCAAAGAATTCTTACGTTTCACAAGAGCCAGTCAAGCTCAGTTAACTTCAATCATTCACTCGCCTTTGCAATGGGTATTTTAATTTCGAGTGCCTACTATGTGCCTAGGTGTTAGAGATAATTATTTTCAAAACATACAGGGATTTGTGGTGACTCACGCCTGTAATCCCAACACTTTGGGAGTCTGAGGCAGGTGGATCACGAGGTCAGGAGTTCAAGACCAGCCTGGCCAACATAGTGAAACCCCATCTCTATTAAAAATAGAAAAATTAGCCAGTTGGAGCAGAGGGAACAAGGAGCAGAGTTGGCACAATGGGTCGGAGAGGCAGGCCCAGGACGGAGCGCGCCTGGCACATTAAAGAACTGCAGGGAGGCAGGGTGGGGAGTGGGACTGGGGCAGGGAGTGGACGGGCAGTAGATGAGGTCATAGAGAGACAGGGACCCGTCTGTGTAGACTTGCATTGGCCACACTAAGGACTGGTTTTCACTTTGAGTGAGACAGGAGCATTGGAGAAGTTTTTTGTTTTTGTTTCAAGATGGAGTCTTGTTCTATCACCCAGGCTGCAGTGCAGTGGCACAATCTCAGCCCACTGCAACCTCCACCTCCCAGGTTCAAGCAGTTTACCTGCCTCAGCCTCCCTAGTAGCTGGGATTACAGATACCCGCCACCACACCCAGTTAATTTTTATATTTTAGTAGAGATGGAGTTTCACCATGTTGGCCAGGCTGGTCTTGAATTCCTGACCTCAAGTAATCCATCCACCTTGGCCTCCCAAAGTGCTGGGATTACAGGCATGAGCCACTATGCCCAGCCCATTGGAGAGTTTTGAGCAGAGGAATGATGCAATCTGAGTTCGGTTTTTAATTAAGTCGCCCTCACTTCTGTTCTAGGAGCAAGGATGGAAACTGGAAGGCTGGGTAAGAAGCTCCTGCAGAAACACCCCAGAGAGAAAGTTGAGGTTAGATTAGAGCGGGAGCTGGGGGTGGTCAGATTCTGGGTATGTTTTGCTGGTAGAGACAACAGGCTTTACTAAAGGATTAGATAGACATAGGGCATGAGAGAAAGTGAGGGAAAAAGGGTTTTGGCCTGAGCAATGGAAAAGGTGGATATGAGAAAGAGCAGGTTTAAGGGGGAAGATTAAGAGCTTGTGGGCATTTTTTATTTGAGATGTTTAGTAGGCATCCAAATGGAAATATGGAAGTAGGAAGTGGAACCCATAAGGGAGGAGTCTGAGGGAGACACAAGGCTTGGAGTTGTTAGCATATAGTGGCATTTAAAATTCTGGTGGATGAGATCCACAAGTGAGCAGGTGAAGAAAGGAGAAAAGCTCCAAAGACTGAGCCCTAGGCACCACAACAATTAAAGCCTGGGGTCGTGGAGACACTAATGAAGGTGACTGAGAATGGGTGGCTTTTTAGTGGAATATTAAGGGGATCGGATGTCCTGGAAGCCAAGGGGGAAACGTGTTTCAGGAGAAAAGAGAGATGCGCGATGTCAAATCACACTAAAGGGTCAAGTAAGATGAGGACCGAGAATTGACCTCTGGATATGGATATGTGGAGGTCCCTGATGATCTCGGTGAAATCGATGTCTCTGAAAGGGCAGAGAGGGTTCAGGGGATCAGAGGAGAAGAGGAAATGGAGACATATGTTACGCAACTCTTCAATGAGTTCTGATGCAAAGGGAAGCAGGGGAGAGAGATGTTTCGGCACTTTTGCATGATGATGGGAAGGATGGAGTAGACACAATTGGCGATGGATGCAGGAGACAGGGGGGATCAACAAAGGAGGCGGGAGCATTCAAATGCGTGAGGAGGCCGCACTCCATTGCACCCATGGTCGCCTCGGCCAGAGATGGGAGCACAAACGCTTCATCCACGGGAAGGAAAGGAATGGCAGAGCAGCAGGTACAGATGCTGGAAGGTGCTGCCGGTGGCGCAGGGAGCTCGCAGAAACTCTCTTCTGACAGGTTCTGTTTTCTCTGAGAGTGAGCTCACAGAGCAGGTTCTGGAGTTTAGAGACAGATGAAGAGGCACGAAAGAGGAGAGCAGACTGGGGATGGACGAGAGAACAGCCCTACTCACTGAAACCGGAGAACAGTGGGCTTAGGAAACAACCCAATAAAGTAATTTGCAAAAAGAACAGCAGAATTGAAAGGGGTGAGGAACAAGGGTGGAGTGAAAACTAGTATGTCATTTTGGATAAGTCAGACAATAAGAGCCACAAGTACTAGCCTTGTGGGTAGAGGGGGGATTTGAGCTGATTTGCTGAGAAGAGTGAATTTGAGTATGTATCAAGAAATTAATAATTATGCCAAGTACTTTACATTAACTAGGTTATTCAATCCTAACAAAACCCGAGTAGCTATTTGTATCATCATCACCAAGCACAGAATCATCTGCTTTAGGTCACACAGATTTAATGGTAGAGCTGGTACTGAATCCTAGCTCTGTCTGGCTCCAGTGTCCCCACTTCTAAGCTCTCCTTCAACCTGCCAGTTAAAAAGTGCTTGAGAAGCTGCAGTGTTGATATCAGCAATTGGGAATTCAGGAGAACTTACTGGCAGGATGAGTTCTGTGTGGACAAGGCTGGGTAGTCCACCAGGGCACGCTTCACCCACTCATGAAGGAGAGAATAAAAGGATATTGTCTCTTTAGAAACAGTGGACTTTCCAGAAGAAATGTATAAACCATGAATATAACAGTTCAGGGTCGTAAGAGCACAAAGCCACACACTGCATTTTCTTAAAGCAAAGCATGTTTATATTTAGAAACATAAATTGTAAAGAGTCAGTGTAGAAAAATCCAGAGGAAAAAGTGTACCCAGGGGCCTATTGTGCATGAGGAGAAACACTGACTACTCTCTGAGCTTTGTTTAATATCCACGTTATTGATCTTATAATTCTACTAAGCTAGCATCATTTTAAACATTGAAATCATTAACATTCTTCTCGGTCACCCAAAATGCATGCAAAATACAAATCATAACTGATGGATTTATTAAATTAGGTTTCCACAAGCACTCAAAAACTGACGACTAACTTAGTCTTCTGAGGTGTTCAGGATCATAACTCTCATATCAGATTCTCTTAAATACCTTAAACACCCCCAAAATATCACAATTGTTTAAAACGTGATTATTACTATTTACAAAAATACTAGTGCCGCGACTTAAATTTATTTCTCGGTCATCTCTATTTTTATCCTTTCACTTATTGTTATTCTTGTGTTTTCCCTGTTCCGGGGGGTTACCTCCTAGAATTGTAGCAATTTTACTACCTCTGATATATACCTCCTCTGCACAATGCAGTAACCAGTAGCCACATATGGCTATTTAATTTTAAATTAATTAAGTTTAATTTAAAATTCAGTCCCCAGCAGTGGCATTTCAAGTGCTCAATAGCTACATATGGGCAGTACAGATAACGAACATTTCCACCATTGAAGACGGTTCTTTAGAACAGAGCTCATCCATACCTTCTTTGGGCTGTAGTCATCCTATTAGACTCAGAAGGAAAAACAAACACCATCTCAGAGGAGCTAAGTCTGCAAGTTCTGGGATGTCAACCTATTAGCTCTCAGTTGAGAAATAGGACCTAGTTGCACAGTGCAAGGAGACTCAAACCTGAGCCTCTACTCACTGGCCTAAGCTTCACATACAATAAAGTTTCGCCCGTTACATCAGTAGGACCTCTTTCATGTGAAATTTGTATTTTTGACATTTGGTATCTTTCCCAGATATGATATACTCTTTAAAAGTCTCACAAGCTCAGAATTACCTTATTAATTGACTGTCACTGTGATCTATTGACCCACTCTGTGAGTAGTCTTGAAATTTTAGGTAGACTTCATCAGACTCTCATTATAATTAGCTAGAACAGCCAGAAGAGAGATCGAATCTGTGCAATGATTTCTCCTGTTTGAAAGACTTGGTGAATTTGTCATGTTAGAACTGACTTTGGTCATACTGTAGATGGCCATTGATGCCGAATGATTGCTGACCTCTTGCTTACCTGGATATGTTGCTTGGCCCATGGCTTCAAACAGTCCTTCTCGTTCTTGGTACCATTCTTACTTTTTCCAAGATTCTTGGTCTATTCACTTATGTTTGTGTTTGTTCTTTCTTGCTTACACATATTAAAACACTAAATACATTTGCTTTATAACCCAACATATGTTTTAAAGGCATCTGGCCAGGCACAGTGGCTCAAGCCTGTAATCCTAGTACTGTGGAAGGCCAAGGCAGGTATATTGCTTGAGCTCAGGAGTTTGAGACCAGCCTGGGAAACCTGGCGAAACCCCATCTCTACAAAAAATTAGCCAGGTATGGTGGCATGCACCTGTTGTTCAGGCAACTCAGGAGGCTGAAGTGGGAGGATAGCTTGAGTCTGGGAGGTGGAGGTTGCAGTGAGTTGAGATTGCACCAGTGAACTGCAGCCTGGACAACAGAGTGAGACCCCATCTCGAGAAACAAAAAGCACCAAAAACTCTAAACATCAAGTCTTCTGCTTATTTAAAGTAACGAAAATTGGGCATATTCTGTTATATCCATCACTCCTTTTTTATTACAGTTACTTTTTGTACATTTACTTTTAACTTTTATCTTTTGGATATCATTAGAAACTTACGGACTTCTATTAATTTATTCCAAATAATTACATTCATAATAATGATATGTATTCTTTATGTTCAATTGTTACAACTTATTGAATGGGAGTTTCTTGAAGTCCTTCCTGCTCAAAAATATTTGAAATTATTCTTGCTTCCGGAAAGCGAAGTTTTCCAGAATTATTTTGATTTTTCCTAGTTCTTTAAATAGAGAATGATACTAAAGACCAAAATCTAAGTGCTAGATTGCTATTTCTTGATAGACAAAAGTGTTTTTATCACTGTTGGGACACTTTTATTAACAGAGCTTAAAAAGATATTTTTAGGGTCATAACCTCACATTGATTTTTTTCAAATGAACATTCATTTGCTGTACTCTCCTGAAATTATGATGTTTCTTTTTTTTTTTTTTTTTTTTTTTTTGAGACGGAGTCTTGCTCTGTCGCCCAGGCTGGAGTGCAGTGGCCGGATCTCAGCTCACTGCAAGCTCCGCCTCCCGGGTTCACGCCATTCTCCTGCCTCAGCCTCCCAAGTAGCTGGGACTACAGGCGCCCGCCACCTCGCCCGGCTAGTTTTTTGTATTTCTTAGTAGAGACGGGGTTTCACCGTGTTAGCCAGGATGGTCTCGATCTCCTGACCTCGTGATCCACCCGTCTCGGCCTCCCAAAGTGCTGGGATTACAGGCTTGAGCCACCGCGCCCGGCCTGATGTTTCATTTACCACTAAGACTTACTAACATAACTGAAGAAAACAAATTTAAATAGTCTTTCAGAAGGTCATCTATCCCATAAGAGCCGTTCGATATAATTTTCAGAAGAAAATAGAATTCTTTTGTTTCCATTATAACAAGCTAGGTTATTTGGACCTAGCAGAGCTTTCAAAGGGCTACTTCCTCAAGCTAAGAGCAAACCAAAGTAAACTATCCCTCATGTACTGGAAGCCCTAATTCACTTCACCTAAATGGCTCAATTTTTTAAAAGCCATATATTTAATTAAAATAACGCCTTTACACACAGGAAAGAAACAAAACATCTTTGGAGGAATAAGCAAACTATAGCCTGTCTTTGTAAGACCCACAACCTAAAAATAGTTTTAATATATTTAAAGTGTTGTCAGAAGAAGAAGACAGAGGAGAAGCAGGAAGAAAAGGAGAAGCAACTGAGACTGTACATGGCCTTCAAAGCCTAAAATGCTTATTATGTGGTCCTTACAGAAAACGTCTGCCAGTCTCTGTACTTGCCTTCACCTTAGGTCACTGAGCAATACATCATCACAAATAAACAAGAGCATAAAGAATCAATATGCCGTGAGTAAAATCAGCAGATGGCACAGACAACAGAACAAGATCTGCAAGTATTTCTGAAACTGGAATTATCGGGAAACTCTAGATAATTAAGCTTAGTGTTTTTAAAATAAAAGACAAGGTTTATAAGATATACGGGAGAAAAGGAAACTGTAGAAACTACTAACTAGGCTTAGAAGATATGAAAAAGAGCCAAATGGAACTTTTGAAAAATAAAATAACTAAAATTAACATCTCAACAAATGGATGGGCTTTAGAATTTGACACGTTGCAATGAGAATTTGTGAATTAGAAAATAAGTTAGGAGAAATGCAAAATGGGAAAACAGAGGAGTGGGAGCATATAAAATAGGCTAAGAGATATGGAATATAAAGTGAGATGGTCTAGTAAATGGCTAATGTTTCCTGTTCTAGAAAGAGATGGAAGAGAGAAAATGAGTCAGAGAAATATTTCAAGAGAAAATATTTCAAGGTAATTTTCCAGGACTGATAACACCACCCCAAATATTCAGGAAACCAAGCAAATTCCAAGCAAGACAAATGAATATAAATACACTAGACACATCATAATGAAACTGTCAAACATTAAAGACAAAGAAAAGAATCTTAAAAGCAACCAGAGAAGACTTTTTTTTTTTTTTTGAGACGGAGTCTCAGTCTGTTACCCGGGCTAGAGTGCAATGGCACGATCTCGGCTCACTGCAACCTCTGCCTGCCGGGTTCAAGCTATTCTCCCACTGCAACCTCCCAAGCAGCTGGGATTACAGGTGCATGCCACCACACCCAGTTAATTTTTGTATTTTTAGTACAGATGGGATTTCACCATGTTGGTCAGGCTGGTCTTAAACTCCTGACCTCAGGTGATCCACCTGCCTTGGCCTCCCAAAGTGCTGGGATTACAGACGTGAGCCACCGCATCTGGCACTAAAAGTTGATTTCTAAACAACAATGAAAACCAGAAGACAATAAAATAATGTCATTAATGGCCTGAAAAAATTGCCAAACTGGAATTATATAGCCAATGAAAATGTTTTTCAAGAACTAGAACAAAATAAAGACATTTCCAAATAAACAAAAACTGACAGAATTTACCCCCAGTGAAATCACACTAAGCGGAATTAATACAGGTTGTGCTTCAAGCAGAAGGAAAGTGAGCCCAGATAAATAATCTGAAATTCAGGAAGGAATGATGAAACTGACAATACCAAGTGTTGGCAAAGATGTGGAGCAACTAGTACTCTCATACATTGCTAGTGAGAATGTAAAATGATATAGCTACTTTCGGGAAAAGTTTGTTACTTTACTATAAAGCTAAATATGCACTTAGTATTCAACCTAGTAATTTTACTTATAGTTATTTACCCAAGAAAAATACAAATATATAACATTTGTAAGCAAATGTTACAGTGGCTTCATTTGTAATAGCCAGAAACTGGAAGCAACCAGATCCAACTCAAATGTCTATCATTTTGAGAATGAATAAAAAGTGGTGGTATACCCACACAATGGAATACTACTCAGCAGTAAAAAGTAATGAATTACTGATATATGCAACAAAAGGGATGGATCTCAAAAACATTGTACTGAGCAAAAGAAGACAGAGACAAGAGAGAATATACTATATTATTCCTCTTATACAAAGTTCTAGAAAAGGCAAAACTGATCTATAGGAATAGAAAACAGATTAATGGCTACTTAAGGCCAAGAGTAGAGGGCAATTGACAATAAAGGGCACAAGGGATATTTAAGGGTGATGGAAAGGTTATCTTAATTGTAGTAGTGATTACATGGGTGTAAATATTTATCAAAACCTATCAAACTATACACTTTAAAGTGATATATTTCACTGTATGTAAATTCTACTACAATAAAGTTGTTTGAAAATAAAACAACATGATGGTGCCAATGAACATCAGATACCTAGAAATAAATTTAACAAACATGTGTGAGTCCTCCACACTGAAAACTATACATGAGAAAAATTAAAGACAAAAGAATGAGATGAGATATTAAATAGTACACAAATTCTTTGAAGCTCCTCCCAGTAAGAAGCCAATTCTATTGTCCTACCTTTTGAATCTGGGCAGCCTTGTGATTTTCTTTGACAAACAAAATGTGATGGAAATGATGTTGTATGAATTTCAGAGTAGAGGTCTCAAGAGACCACCTTTGACCTCTTGGTCTCACTACTCTGAGACTACCATGTTTAAAAAAAACAAAAAACAAAAAAAACTGGCCTACACAGGAAAAGAGGCCACATGAAAGACAACCAAGGGACCCCAGGTGACAGCCTGCACCAATTGCCTGATGTATGAGTGAGGCCATCCTAAACCCTCCAGTCCAGCCAAAACTCTAGCTGAATACAGCCACATGAATGAACCCAAGTGAAACCACCAGAGGAAGTGCCCAGACAACCCACAGAGTCATGAGAAATAATAAATTGTTGTTTTAAGCCACTACATTGTAAGGTAGCTTCTTACACAGAAATAGATGATTTATAGAAGTGATATACTATGTGCGTGGATTGAAGACTACGTATTTTAAAGATGTCAATTATCACCAAACCAATTTGTAGATTTGTTGCAATCCCCAAAAAATACCAATGGGTTAATTCTGTGACAAGATATTTCTAAAAACTATTTGGAAATGTCAAGAGCCAAAAGTAACTATGTTATTCTTTAAGAAAGACAAAGGTTAAGAAAGTGCTTTATGAGGTATCAAAATTTCTTATAACAATATAGTAATTATGAAAGTGTGGTAATAGTGCAAAATTTTAAAAATAAACCAATGGAATAGCATAGAGAGTCTGGAAATGTGTGCATGTGTACGTGTGTGTGTGTGTGTGTAGACAACTGGTTAATGATAAAGGTGACATTGCAGAGAATTGGAGAAAGAAAAGCTTTTAAAATAAATAATATGGAATTAATTGGATACTCATATAGAAAAATAACCAAACTCAATCCCTACCTCATAACCATATACAAATATGAGTTTCAGGTGGATTGTATATCTAGATGTGAATGGCAACAATAAAGCTTTTAAAAGTTAATATGGGGATAGCTTTACAATATTGGGGTAGAGAAAAATCTTCATAAACTGTACATTAAAAGATTGACCATAAAGAAAAAAGTACAATTCGATGACATAAATATTAGGAACATCTCCTCATCCTCAAAATATACCATTAAGAAGGCTGGGTGTGATGGCTCACACCTGTAATCCCAGCACTTTGGGAGGATGAGGCAGGTGGATCACTTGAGTCCAGGAGTTTGAGACCAGCCTTGTCAACTTGGCAAAACCCTGTCTCTACCAAAATACAAAAATTAGCCCAGCGTCGTAACATGCACCTGTAGTCCCAGCTACTTGAGAGGCTGAGGTGGGAGAATTGCTTGAACCCAGAAGGCAGAGGTTGCAGCGAACCAAGATCATGCCACTTGCACTCCTGTCTGGGTGACAAAGTGAGACCCCATCTCAAAAAAAATAAATAAATAGATGTAGATAGATACAGACACCATTAAAAGAGTGAAAAGATAAGTCGCTGGGTGGAGAAAATGTTTGCAACAATATAACTGAAAAAGGGCTTGTATCCAGAACATTTACAAATCAATAATAAAAATAGAAACAGTAAAATAGAAACACAGACAAAAGAATTAAATAGGCACACCACAAAAGAAGAAAAAGAAATGGGCAACAGCATACAAAAAGATGCTCAACATCATTCATGATCAGGAAAATACAAATTAAAACTACAGTGATATGCTCCTACATGACTTACTACCCCACGATACTACTCCATCTAGATATATACTCAACAGAAAGTACTACATTGGTGCAAAACTAATTGCTGTTTTTGCCACTACTTTTAATATATATGGCTGCACCAAGAAACATGTATAAAATGTTCCTGGCAGCTTTGCCTGAAATGACCAAAAACTGGAAACTAAATATCCATCAACAATAGAGCACATAAATACATTAGGGTAGATCCAAACAAAGGAATATTAAGCAGTAATGAAAAATGAATCCACTATGGCTACATAGAACAAGATGGAAAATTTCACAAACATACTGTTGAATTTTAAAAAGCTATGCCCAAAAGAATAAATTATTTTCTTCTATATATATGTTAAAGTTTTTTTAATAGGAAAAATGAAACTTTAGGATTTAAGAATATGAAATTGGGTAGTAAAGTTTCAAATAAAAGCAGATGCATGATTACCATAAAATTTAGGATAATGGTTACCTTTGTGTGAAGGGAAGGAGCAGTAATTAAGAGGAGACACAGTGGGGGATTCTTGGAGAGGGGAGGAGACTAGCAATTGTGTAGTTTTTGACCAGGCTAGTCATTACACAAATATTTGCTTTGTGATAAATAACTAAGCTGTATACTTTTATGCACTTTTATGCAAGTCTGTTATATTTCACAATAAAATTATGGTAAGGAAAATAAAATGAAGGGCATCAGACTTTATACCAGCAAGTCTGGATGATAGAAGATAATAAAGCAATGCCTTCAAAATTCTAAGAAATTGATTTTCAGAGTCGATTGTTACAAATAAACAAGATATTTATCAAATGTATGGGTACTATAAAAGTATTCTCAGACATACATGGACCAAAAAAATTACATTCCACATACCCTTTCTAAGAAAGCTTTTTGAAGATGTGGTTTAGTAAGGCAAGAGGTGAACCAAGAAAGAAACATCCGTTTCTGGAAATAGGGATGTAATCCACGAGTGCAGTGAAAAGTTCGGGGTAACGTCAGAACAGCTAGTCTAGACTGAAGCAGGAGAACAGAGGCTCTAAAACCCGAGAAGGGAATTCTCTCGGGAAACATTTTTTTCAATAGAATATCTGATATTAGTAATAGTTTAGAGAGATAAAGTGAAAGAAAAAGAACGGCCATTTAAAAAATTTAAATTCAGATGGGAAAATGAAAATCATAGCATACCATTTGGCTATAACGGAACAAGGTCTTTGTCATAATAATGTAAACAGTCTTAATAATGTCATTAATTTGTTGATCTTCAATTCTAGAACTCATCTAGAGCTCAAACATGGATATTATAGAATAAACATCACTGACCTTGACGATATACAAGTTAAAGAATATACAGAACTTGGGGTATGAGAGAAGGAAGAAGAGAGAAGGAAAGAGTACAGACACTAATGCCCTCATCTTACAAAGAGGAGAATCAAAAGGTACTAGCTACGTTTGATAAAATAGGAACTAAAGGCATAGCCTCCCTGGTCTATTCCCTGTTACCTCTCTTAACCCTGTCTTTCGCCCTTCTTGTGTTACCTCCTCCCTTCAGTGCCTCAAAATGTCCCACTGCCTCTCTGCTCAAGGTCTTTGTGCACGCTGTTCTCTCTGCCTGGGATGTTCGGTCCTCTTTTTCGCTCATTTAACGATCTTTATCCTCAGTCTCACTTCGAGCATCAGCTCCTCAGAGAAGCCTTCCTTTAATCCCCAGGCTTAATCAGTTTCTCCTAAACACTCAGAGTCTAGCACATCTTCTTTGTCATTGATCAGGTCAGAATTACTCATCTGTGTGTGCATCAGTCATCTTTGCTACAATAATGCTGCGTAACAACTACAAACAAACTTAAGTGGCATACAACGATAAATATTTGTTCTAAGAAGCCTGTGGGTCCACTGGATAGTCCTGATCTGAGCAGGGCTTGGTGGGACTCACCTGAGCATATGTAGCAGCTGCTGATCTTGGCTGAACTCTTTCATAGGTCTGAGCCCTTGGCTGGGACAATCTCTGTTTCTCCAACAGGATCCCAGAATTGTTCTCAGTGCCAGGTCTCCAGAAGAACAAACAGATGGGCACAAGGCCTCTTGAGATCCAGGCTCAAAACTGACACACCATCACTTTTGCCACATTCTGTTGGCCAAAGTAAGTGCAAGTCTAGCCCAGATTCAGGGAGTGGGAAATAGACTTCACTTGCTTGCTGTTGGGAGAACTGCAAAGTCACACTACCAAGGGTGCGGATACTGGGAAGAGGGAGAGGAACGTGGAGGACTGGGTCCATGTTGGCAATCAACCTACCATAGCATGATTTATTTGATTAATGTATGTCTCCCCCAAGAAGACTATAAAAGTATGATAAGGTCAGGAAGCATGCTTTGTTTGTTCACTGTTTTATCCTTGATGCCAGCACAATGTCTGACCTGTAACAGTTACCCAATGACAATCTTAAATCTGTGTCTGATAATTCTCATATCTGAGCTTCCATGTTTCTATTATCTGTTTTCTTCTGATGGATGTCAGTTATATTATCAGGTTTACCCACATGTCTGATTTACTTTGATTTGATATCCAATTTTGTAGTAGAAGAATAGCTCATACGCATAACTTGAGGTCTCAGATGATCGTATCTTCTGCTAGAGAAGATTTATAGTTGCTTTTGCCAGTTGCCTGAGGGGCACTAGCAATACAGGACTATCATCATCCAGTGGCAGGAACTGAGATTTTTCCAGGCCACTGAGATGACTGGAAGCTGAGCTGCAGTCTGGGTAAGGCCTGATTTAGCTCTTGGATACAACAGACCATTTTTTTTAACATGTCCAACCCTTCTTGTTGTCCTTAGCCAGACCGTTGACCCCTCTATTCCTAGAGGTAGAAATTCTCCCTCAATAAATATTCATTCAATAAGATGCTAGATAAATCTAACGACCTCCATTCTTGGCCTTTTTGCAGTATTTTTAATATTACAGGAGGAATGAAAACGTTGCAGTTTTCAAAGATGCCTGCAGCTGTTTCTGCATTCTAGGGGTGGCAGCAAAATTCATCTTTGGGAGAAGACTGCTCTTTTGTTTGGGAAAATGTTTTAATGAGCCTCTTGAGTATGCAAAGGTGAGCTGAGAAATTAGTCTGGAGGGAGAAGTTGAAACAATGAAGAGATACTGCGCGGCTAGAAAATGCCAAAAGGTTGTCTTCCTGAGTACAGAGGTTGCAACAATGCAAACTAGATTTTTGCCTTCTTGAGTGGGGGCGATTGGGGATTTAGGACCCCAGGATCGGAAAAAGAAGATGTGGGTTTAGCATGCTGTGCAGTAGGAAGGAGCCGTAGAGCTCCCGTGAGAGGACGTGGCTGGTCCTGCCCTGTGATCTCTCTGTGTTACACTCAGATCTCTGCTACTTTGTTATCCTACAGCTGGTGTCTGTGGCACTGAAGGGAACTAAGAGATGAGCCTGTGTCCACACTGGGACAGACTCATCAGGGGAATGTGACCTTCCTCATGCCATGCCCTCCTCTGGAGCCAGCATGAGGGTGTAGCAACACCTTAATGGAGGAAGGTGGTCCCCACATGCCAGCAGCCCAGAGCAGTGGATCAGAGCTGGCAGCTGCAGATGGCACCCAAGCTACAAGCATCAGCCGTTGACAACTCCTGCCATCCCCCTAATTACTCCCCTAATCCTGCCCATTTTACTCCTTATGTCGTTCTTGAATTTTTCCCCTCTTCTCCAGCCCTTCAGGTCTTCTCAGGTCTTGCCTAGACAACTGCAGTAGCCTTAAACCAGCCTTCAGTTTTCTGCTTCTAGTTCATTATTATAGCTGCCAAGGTGATTTTTTTTTTTTTCCAAAACATAGATCTGGTTGCAAGCTCTCCTACGCAGAATTCTTCTGTGCCTACAGGGTAAAGTCTCAAATCTGACAGATGGCAGACAAAGCTATCACCATCCAGCTCTAGCTTACATGTCAGATCTTTCCTAGCTTAGCTTCCTCCACTCTCACATCATGCTCTCATGGTACATGGTGACAGAGTGGAGTGGTGAAGCCCAGGCTCCAGAGAGCCAGGCTGCCAGGGTTCGAATCCCACCTCTGTTCCTAACAAGCACTATGATCATAGCCAAGTGAGCCAATCTCATCTGTACATAAGATTGTGTAAGAATCAAGTGACCCAATATATCTAAAATCTAAGAGCAGTGCCTTGTCGTGCTGCTTTAGTATTTGCTAGTGTCATCATCGTTACTACTATTCCCCACACATTCCTATTTACTATCACTCTATTTTTTTTTCTCCCAGTCACTGAGACGGAGTCTTGCTCTGTTGCCGAGTCTGGAGTACAGTGGCGCGATCTCAGCTCACTGCAACCTCTGCCTCCCGGGTTCAAACGATTCTCCTGCCTCAGCCTCCCAAGTAGCTGGGATTACAGGCGCCTGCCACCACATCTGGCTGATTTTTGTATTTTCAGTAGAGACTGGGTTTCACCATGTTGGCCAGACTGGTCTCGAACTCCTGACCTCAAGTAATCTGCCGGCCTCGGCCTCCCAAAATGCTGGGATTACACGCGTGAGCCACCGCACCCGGCCACTATAAAGCTACTTCTAATCTTCCATGCCCACGTCCTTTCTCTCAAGAGTTCTTGGCATCCACTTCTCATTTGGGATCACAGTTCTCTGCTCACATGTCTGTCTCCCATCAAGTTATGAATTACAAGCAAGCAACACCCCCATCTTATTACCTGTTTCTCCACCGCCTGGCACATAGTAGATGTGCATTACATATTTCTAGAATAAACATTCATCTCCCATCCTGGATGGTAGAATCTCCAAAATGGGAGCACATCTCAGTCATCTTTGTTTTCCTCAGTTCTTAATCCAGCACGCTGAATTTTATCCTCCTCCTGCTGCCGACACTCTCCAGTGATCCCTGTGAGAGCCACAGGTCTCCAGCCAGTCTCTGAACAATTCAATTCTGATCTTAGACACTGGGTCATGCCTGGTGAACACCAGAACAGTTAGTGTTTGACCTGTCACCCGTTCCTGCTGTGTGCAAACCCTCATACTGCTTTGTCAATACCTTATAGCCTTAGGCAGGGAATTCAGAGAGTGTTTGCAGGATTGACACAAGGAGAAAATGGGCAACTTTTGTTCTGACCCCAGTTCCCACAGAATCCCAATATGCATATGATTTACTCAAATAGGGCCTGGGTTAGCGAAAGTCTAGAGAATTTGATGGGGGCATGGAAGCAGAGCCAGATGGTCTTTGGCAACAGAACACTTCATTGCAAAGGAAAACATGCGCTTAAATAAAAGATAAAACAAAACAGCCTGCCGACTTTATGACCTTGAATACTACGTAAGATCATCTCAAAAGGATGGTCAAGAATATCCATTTCTCACACATTCGTGGGCCTGCTGAAACTGGGGAACAAGACAAGTTCAGCTAACATTGAAAATATTAATTGCTTGGTTCTGCCAAATGGCCTGACTCTAATGTTAAATCAACCCCCATCAGTGAGCTGGTGGAGTGCACACTAGCCCGCCGGCTCCCCTGAAGATGGTTTATTATGGACGGTGACCAGTGTCAATCTGTGTTTTCTGTCACCTAAGATTCAGAAGACTGATGCCTCTGGCTTTTTTTAAAACCAGTAACCCAACATGTCAAATGCCTTTTACCTGCCTAGGAATTGGATAGGAGAGACCCAGGGTGTTTTGAAAGTCATTTCTTAGGGCAAGTTGTGGTGGCTCATACCTGTAATGCCAGCACTTTGGGAGGCTGAGGCAGGCAGATCTCAGCTTCAGGAGATCAAGACCATCCTGGCTAACACGGTGAAACCCCACCTCTATTAAAAATACCAAAAAAAAATCTAGCTGGGTGTGGTGGCGCACACCTGTAGTCCCAGCTACTTGGGAGGCTGAGGCAGGAGAATCGCTTGAATCTGGGAGGTGGAGCTTGCAGTGAGCCAACCGAGATTGCACCACTGCACTCCAACCTGGGTAACAGAGTGAGACTCCATCCTAAAAAAAAAAAAAAAAGTCATTTCTTACAGAGAAATACCAAGAGAGACCACAGAGAGAGGAGGACTAGCTGCTCACGGGCACTGGGAGGAGACAGTGCTTTAGAGCAACCGCTCCATTCCTGGGTCTTGTGCCGGCTGGGAACAATGTTGTCTGAGCACCGATGCTAAGGTAGGCTTTTAGTAAACCAAATCACAAGATCCCAGAGCGTGTCCCAGAGCACCAGTCTGCTCATTTCCTGTGGAGATTACTCTTCTCAGTCCCTGGCCTGGCTTCTCAGAGGCTCTGAAATGCAGGCTTCGTGGAACAGAAGGTGGTCACAGAAAGGTGTCTTCAGCCTGTGTTGGGGGGTATCTTAGGATCCCCTCACAGTTGAGCAGCTCAGGCCTCAAGTCTTAGGAGGCTCAGGAGCAAACCCTCCATCTCTGTCTATTAATCAGGGCCACCAGGGATCGTCTCCACTCCCTTTATCTGAGTATGTTGTTCACCTACCTACACAAAGAGCTTCAGGAAGGGAAACAGGGTGGCTGGAGGACAGGGTGAGAGGGGCACCTGTTTCTTGTAACTTCTTTTTAGCTTCTCAAATTTTATGCCATATATAACATATTCCGAGAATAAATATAATTATAAAAAGAATACTTATACCCTTGGCCTTGTGAGCAAGTCGGGAAAGGCATATGCCATGAGGAAGGGCATAGTCCCAGTGTTTGCCAGAGCCCAGGAAAAAGGAGTGTGGACCCTCTTGGGATGTCCAATTGCCAGGGCCTTGTAAGCCTGAGGCTGCCTTGGCCAGCTCCTGCCTGAGAAGGAAGCTGACACGCAGGAAAGAGGACACAGAGAGGGAGTCCTCATGACAGCATTGGAGCACCTCCATCTACCCTCCCTCCCACTTTCCAAACACAGAAACCTTTTCTGCTCTAAAAATAAAGAAATAGAAAGAATTTGTCTGTATAACAATGCAGCAGAGGACTCCTGAGCCCGTATAGAGGGTCATCTGCACAACCTCTTGGGGAATCGACACCAAAAAAAGCAGCAGGAAGGCCAGGTGTGGTGGCTCACACCTGTAATCCCAGCTCTTCAGGAGGCCAAGATGGGCAGATCATTTGAGGTCAGGAGTTCAAGACCACCCTCACCAGCATAGTAAAACCCCATCTCTACTAAAAACACGAAAGTTAGCCTGGCATGGTGGCACATGCCTATAATCCCAGCTGCTCAGGAGGCTGAGGCAGAAGAATCACTTAAACCCGGGAGGCAGAGGTTCCAGTGAGCTGAGATCGCACCACTGCACTCCAGCCTGGGTGACACAGTAAGACACTATCTCAAAAAAAAAAAACAAAACAGCAGGAGATGTGCTCAGGCATTTTGGGGTCAGAGACATCTAGAACTGAATCCTGGCCTGATCAAATTATTTATCAAACACAGAATTGGGGCAAATGACTGGGTTTTTCAGAACTTTGTTTTTTTCACATTATAAGCTGCGACTAATAATGGTACGTGTCCACTAGAATGTAAATTCCAGGAGGGCAGGGACCTGCCCTGTCTGTCTTCTTTACCGTCTGCATCTCAGGGCCTGCACAAGGCCTGGTACAGGCAGGTGCTCTAAGTTAAACAGCTTTTCAATGAATGAGCGATTAGTGTCTCATAGGGTTGTCAGGATTAAACAAGAAAATGCAAATCAGGTACTTAGAAGAGCAAGTAGCCCTTGTCGAACATGAAACAAAGATTGCCTTTTATTGTTATTATTGATTTGGGTAGAAATTTGTGGAGATTGGGGTTTTTTGTGGTTTTTTTTCATTTTGTAACTTGTTACTGAAGTATAACATTCATGCATAAAATCACAAAACTATTTAAGTTATTTGGCCCAACCCCCACCAATTTCTCTTTGTCCCAGGGCACTTCAGCCGAGTCATCCCTCCTGCGACATCTCGTTCTGTCCATTTACACACTTGCCAGACCTCAGGCGGATTGGTTCAGTTAGATGGTGGCCAGTTGGCTTCACTTCCCCAAAGGAGAAATTGATGTGGGAAAGTCTTTGTTCCCTGCAGATACCAGCAACAGTTATTGGAGAGCTGGTAATGGTGCGTGTCAGTGCAGCAACGTCAAGCACGCGTCTCAGCTCCAGGGCCTTCGTGATTCCCAAGTGCTGCCTGCAAAGGCGGCCACCAAGCCTGATGGTTTTTTCTCGTCTCCTCTTGTAAATGGGGATCCTGCCTTTCTTCATGATGATGCCAACAGCGATTAGAAATAAAACACCAAACACCAAAGAGCTTCAGGAAAGGAAACAGGGTGGCTGGAGGACGGGGTGAGAGGGGCACCTGTTTCTTGTAACTTCTTTTTAACTTCTCAAATGTTATGCCATATATAACATATTCAGAGAATAAATATAATTATAAAAAGAATACTCATACTCATAAACTAGGGAGTGGTCTTCTGAGTTAATCATTCATTCATTGCACATCTGCTTAGTATCATCACTGAGTTACATGCTTAGCATACAGCCATAAACAAATTATAGTCCCCGCCTTGGAAGATTGTCTTGTAGGCTAAATAGATACTGAATGAATCATTACAGGTCAAACGAGGGTTGTAAGAAGGGAGGTCTGGAGTTCTTTGCGCGTGTGGAGAGGAAAGAGCTAACTTAGTGGAGTGAGTGTGAGGGATGACGGAAGGCCTTCTCGACTATCCAAGCTGTCCAAGCAGAGACAAGAATGGTGGGATCAGGTGAGGCTGCTTTAGGGACCACCTGTCTGAGGAGTCTTCCTGTGCCATTGCTACCCTGCCTCGCTGAGCCATGTTTAAGCAGTACTAGGTCAAACACAAGACGTTCTGGGTGTCTTGAATGTCCCCAAGCTATGCCCGGCAGGCAGTTGGGAGTTCTGACTCTGAAGGGGAAGCTAGGAGGCCACTCACACCCCAAGCTCACTGGGCCTGCCCGCCTGTCAATCGAGGGACTTTCCCTAGTACCGGGTGGCAAAGCCGTGCCTGTGACATGTCCCCATCCTTCCTCCTCTACGCAGAGTCCTCCAAGCTTTGGATTCTGGCATGTAAAAATGCAGCTCCAGATATTCCCGGAAAATGCCTGCTCTCTCCAAAGTCTGCCTTTCTCCACTAGAGTCAACAAACTTTCTTTCTGTAAAGGACCAGATGGTAAATATTTTAAGCTTTGTGGGCCACTCAGTCCCTGTCACAGCTGCCCAGCTCTGCTGTGGTAGCATCAAAGCAGCACAGACAGTACCTGAGCACACAAGCATGGCTGTTTCCAGTAAAACTTTATTGACTAAAACGCCATAGGGTCTGACCCACACGCCACAGTCCACCAACCCCTGTTCTAGACTGTTGCCTTCTGCAGAGTTTTAAAGTCTAATTCCACACTCAGCAATGTGTTCTTTGTTTAAGGAGGTATTCCCCCTCCTTTCCCTGGAGCAGCTCGGCCTCCCAGCCCAGCTTTAAGGGCTGCAACAGGGGCAAAAAGCAAGTTACTAAGAAGGGAAAAGATATCAGGATGTTTTTCAAAGCATTATTCTGCAACGTATTACAGCCTGAAAAAAGTATTAATACTTATGGCACATAAAGTGAAATCTTGTCTGACTCTAGCTATTGGGATAAAAGCCTGGACAGCCAGGACCTAGTCTCCTCACTTCCGTTCATGCTTCCATTCAACCTCACTCTCTTGCCAAGGTGACTTTTGACAACACACATTTTTGATCACGTCACTCTTCTGCTTAAAGCCCTACAATGGCTCCTCGTGCTCTTATGATAAAGGATCTATAGGACAATAGAGTTCCTACCCCACTTCTTTCTTGCCACCAAAGCCCAGTGTGCCTGGGCCCAGGAGATGGATCATGACAGTCTATGCCAATCATGGCAATCCTATGCCGGTGATTGGCCTGGGGGAGGACATGTGACACAGTTCTGGCCAATAGTACACAAGCAGAGGTCTGCTGGGGATATTTAGGAAAGTTATTCTCTGATAAGACAGCAGGCAAGGAGAAGGTTTGTTCATGACTCCTTCTTTTCTACTTTGGAAACAGGAATATAGGGATGGGATGCCTGGAGCTGCAGTGGCACGTTGGATCATACTGCTCATACACTGTGCCTTAGAGAGAATGAAATTCATCAAGAGTCTCTTGGGACCTCTGAAGTCTCCATTGCTCAAAGTATATCCCAGACTGAGCAAAGTTTCTAAGAAAGCCCAGACCAAATTCAGTTCTTAATGGTGTGGGGAGCAGGAAGACGAATGGATAAGATCAGGTCTCCCTGCCTCATGGCCAACAGGAGCCTTTCTTCCTCTGCTGCTGGTGCACAAAGGATCAATGTTATCCTCCCAGGAGATAAGTTCAATGGATGGTCATCCAAGCCTGCCCACTGATGGCAAGTCAGGCCTATGGGTAAGCACTTAGGAAACTTCTAGTTGAATTAACATGTGGAGCTGCAGAAGTACTTGGTTTTATTTATGCAGCTCAGCACCTAGATAGATTTTTCAAGATTTTGAGCCCTTGTGTATACATGTCACACCACCAAAGTTGCTATAAACTCTTGGACAATTTGCAACATATCCTAGACCGGTCTTGGCTTCCAGTGGTCACCCTCCAAGCAGGCACTTCTGGGTTCTTGGAATGTGGTCAAAGAACTCAACAATCAAGGACTTCTCCAAATATGTGCATAAAGTTGTGAAAGCTGTGCCTTCTCCCCACCTTGTCCCAGTAGCATGGGGCACTACAATGGGCAAGAGCCAAGGGGAGTTCATTTTTCTTTGCCTTCCTGTGAAGACAGCACCTCTTTCTTCAGACTTACTGTGAAAGGAAGCATTGTTGGAAGAAACTGTCAATAATCTTGGTGTCTGTCAAGGAGAAGTTGGAATCTAGGTCTTCAGGGGGTTCTCTTCCTATGTCCCCTGAGTGCCCCCCAACTTCTTCCTTTCTGTTCTCCAACCACCCCATGGGACAGAACACAAGAATGCCAATCAAGCTGGGATTTCTCCTGGGAGAAGAAAAAGCCTAAAAGAAAAGAGAAACACACACAAAAAAACAAATCTTTTCAACTCATATTTGTATGTGTATTCAGAATGAGAAAAGCCAAGATTTCTAAGATGGAGTGTCCCCCAACCCCAGGAACTTACTATTAAGTAACACTGAGTGGTGACCATGTGTCCAGTCCTGTTCTAAGTGTTCATCACATAACAACTCATTTAATCATCACAACAACCATATGAAGTCCATGCTATTATCATCATCATCCCCATTTTACAGATGTGGAAACAGGCACTGAGAGTTCATATTATTTGCTCAAGATTACAGTTAGGAAGTGAGAGAGCTCCAATTTGACCCCACAGTCTGATTCTAGAACCTTCTATAACTTCTTAGGAGGGGAGATAAACATCAAAGACAGAGTGAGTTTTTTAAATGTGAATTTGATCATGTCACCCCACCACTTAAAATCCTTTCAATGACCTCACACTGCTTTTAGGATGGAGGCAAACTTCTCATCCTGCCAGCCTGCCTGGCCTCCCTGCACTCCACCATGTGGCCTCTGGTCTGTGTCTCAGATGTGCCATGCTCCCTTCCACCACCCAACTTCGGTATTAGCTGTTTCCTCTGCATAAACCCATTTCCCCTTCTCCTCTCCCTCCTCCTCCTTCTCTTCTCCTTCCTCTTTTCTCACCTCCTCCTATTTCCTCTTTCTCCTCCCCCTCCTCTTTTTCCTCTCCTCCAGTTCTTCACTCTAGCATCCCTTCCTTAGGTGAGCCTCCCCTGACCCTTGGTCTTGACCTTTGTCTACCCCACATGCTGTCGTGGCCACACCACTGTCCCTGTCAGTGTGCCATCACACTGATTCATGGTTATTTGAGTAACCTTTGTTCCTTCTCTGCACCAGCACTGTCCAATAGAAATATCATATGAGCCAAACATATGACATCTGACATTTTTCCAGTAGCCATATTTTAAAAAGTAAAAGAAACAAATGACATTTATTTTAACAATGTATTTTATTTAACCCAACGTATCCAAAATATGGTCATTTCAACATGTAATCAATAACAACATGATTAATAAGATACTTTACCTTCTTTTTATCATCCTAAGCATTCATACCCTTAGGGTACATGTCAATTCAGACCAGCTGTGCTCCAAGTGTCCAGGATATACATGTGGCTTGTGGCTATGCTATTGAACAAGGCAGGTCTCGTCCCATCTCTGGTTTTCAGAAAGGTCAAGTGTGTGGCTGTCTCTCTGGTGATACAACTGAGGTCAAAGCAATCAATCCAGCGGCTCTCACCCAGCAGGGATTCCTACCCCCAGGGACATTTGTCAACGTCTGGAAATAGCTTCAATTGTCTCGATTAGAAAGTGAGAGGGTGGGATCGGCTATTGACATCTACCGGTTAGAGGCCAAAGAAGCTACCAAACATCCTAAAATACACAGGACATCCCCTCACAATGAAGACTGATTCCACCAAAAAGGTCCAGGGCTAGATGAGCTCTTGGACTCACACATGTGTCCATTCGCTCATTCACTCATTCCCCACCGCTTCCTGGGGCCTGTTCCTTCTGTTGTCTACACTGTCAGCTGTGCTGGTTAAAGACTAACAGCCTACTTAATGCTGAGCCTGCCTTCATCCATCAGTCCAGTAGACACGTTCTTCCCGACGGACTGCCAAGTCAGGAAGGGAGAATTCCACATCTGCCTCCTGGAGGGGTGTTGGGAGCCAATTGGCATTCGCCTTGGGTTGGAATCCACCCCAAACAACACACAGACACACCAAGAGGCTGGAGAGTGGGATTTAGTCACTATTTCCATTGCAAACCATTTCTGAGCATCATTAAAAATCTTCACTTGAGTTTGTGCAAGGAGGGCAGGTGCACCAGACCGTGAACAAGCACATTGTCAGCCTGGCCTTGTCTGCCCGGTCGGCCTCAAAAGGAGACAAGCTGGAATATGCATGAGACAGCCCGACTTCCCCAGGGGAGCTCGAAAGTGACGTGCACCCCGCCTGGGCTCACCCAGGGCTCTGCCTGCCTCGACAACCCTTCCTCCCCTCAGCTCTGTGCCAGGGAGGCGGGCACGACTGACAGCATCCACTGAAACACATTTATCCTTTAACGCCCTCCTCATTTTAGGAGATTTAGAGAACACAGCGCACTTTCTAAAAGGGCCAGAACAACACATTTGTAAGCAGAAAACTGGATTGAGATTTGAAGGGATTTCCCCAAGCCCTCCTTGCATGCCCTCTGAGCAGCCCTTCCCCATGTCTTTTGAGGGATATTTCCTTACACAGGCTTTGCCCAGGTCCTGAGAAAACAAAGTGAAAGTTTCTAGCACAGGGCCTGGCCTATATTGGAGATGTTATTTTAAAAATAACTTTTTAGTTGGCAGCAACCTAGAAGGAGCCTGAGTTGAACCATCTGGGACATCTACGAGCTCCCAAACTCCTCACTCTTGGCACATGAGACACGACTTTTGTTTTTTACAGCTTTGTTGAGGTATAATTAACATGCGAACACTGAAGATAATTAAAACGCACAATCCGATAAGTTTTGACAAATGTGTACACCTGTAAAACCATCACCACAATCAAGATGGTCAACAAATCCACAGCTCCTAAAGCTTCCCCAAGGCCCTTGGGAATCCCTCCCCTTCTGCCCACCCCCAGGCAACCACCCATCTGCTTTTGGTCAGTGGTATGGTTTGGCTGTGTCCCCACCCAAATCTCATCTTGAATTGTAGTTCCCGTAATTCCCACGTGTCGTAAGAGGGACCCAGTGGGAGGTCACTGAATCATGGGGGCGGGTCTTTCCCATGCTGGTCTCATGACAGTAAATAAGTCTCACAAGACCTGATGGTTTTATAAAGGAGAGCACCCCCTGCACACCTTTCTTGCCTGCTGCCGTGTAAGGCATGACTTTTCTCCTCCTTCGCCTTCCGCCATGATTGTGAGACCTCCCCAGCCATGTGGAACTGTGAGTCAATTCAACCTCTTCCCTTTGTAAATTACCCAGTCTCAAGTATGTTTTTATCAGCAGCGTGAGAACAGACTAATACACTCAGTAAGGGTTGGTTTGCGTTTTACATAATTTTATATAAATAAAATCAGAGATCTACTCATTTTTTGCCTGACTTTTTTCATTCAGCATAACTATTTTGAGTTTCATCCATGTCATTACATGTTCTCTCTTATTACTGAGTAGTATTCCATCGTATAGATATACCAAAATTTGTTTATCCATTTCCTTGATGGGCTATTACAAATAAAGTGGCTGTGAACATTCATGCACCAGTCTTTGTGTGGACATGTCCTTCCATTTCTCCTGGAGAGAAACCTAGGAGTATTTATCTAGAAATGGTGAGGATCATAAGGTAGGTCTACATTTAACTTTTTAAGGAATTGCTAAACTGTTTCCCAAGGTGGTTGTTCCATTTGATGTTCCCACCAGCAGTGTGTGAGAGTTCCAGTATTCTTGCCAGCACTCTGTGTAGTCGGACTTTTTAATTTTAACTATTCTAGTGGGTGTGCAGTATCTTAGTGTGGTTTTAATTTGCATTAAGACCATGAGGATTGATGTGCTTTCCATGTGCTTATTTGCCATCCATTTATCTTCTTTGTCGAAGTGTCTGCTCAAATCTTTTGCTCTTTTTTTTTAGTGTGATTGTTGTTTTCTTGTTATTGCCTCTTGAGAGTTGTTCATGCATTCTGGACCTAATTGTTTTATCAGTTATGTGATTAGCAAAATATTTTCTCCCATTCTGTTGCTTGTCTTTTCATTCTCTTAATAGTGTCTTTTGAAGAATAGGAGTTCTTAACTTTTAATTTAAAAAAGAATATTCACCTTATTGGAAAGTGGTTTCCCAGATGTTGGGGGATATACTAGGACTGCTCCACCAGATGATAAGAATGAGTTCTCTCATCCCAAACCAACCTGCCCCCTTCCTGAGCAACCTGCATCCAAATGGAGCCTCCCCAGAGATTCCAGAGATTTCTGAGTGATACCTCACTGCCTCAGTTTCCTCATGTGTAGAATGAAGATGATAATAGATAATACAACCCACATCAAAGGGCTGAGGAAGGAATTAGTTAAGAGAGTTAAAGCTCTTACAACCATGCCTGGCACTTAGTAAGTGCTATGTGAGTGTTACCTTGGCATTGTTACTTCACACTAAGGATTTCCATGCAGAACAAATATATCACCTTGGGGCAAAATACCTGGACTAAAAAGTCTTCTTTACTTTTTGTGTTTAGTAAGTATTTGTTTATTTCTTATGCCAGTCCTGGGCTGAATGCCTTACCTCATTTACCCACTGAAGCAACCCTAAGAAGAAGGTACACTCATTATCCCCATTTTACAGATGAGGAAACTGAAAGCCAGCATGGTTAGGGAGTGGCTAAGCTAGAATTGAAACTTAGTTCCTCTGGCCCAAATACATGCTGGAAACCATCAGTCCACAGTGACTTTCCTCCAAGAAGGAGTGTGCCCACAAGTGGAATGTGCCCACGAGTGGAATGGGCCACTCCTAGAATCATGTGGGACTGCTGCCTCAGGGCTTTGCTTGTCCACTCATCCAGGTATGGAATTATAAACACACCAGAGAACACAAAAGGAAGGCACACGGACATCTGCCATGTTCTCCAGGCCTTTTAGAAAACATGGAGTTTGGCCGGGTGCGGTGGCTCACGCCTGTAATCCCAGCACTTTGGGAGGCCGAGGCCGGCGGATCACGAGGTCAGGAGATCGAGACCATCCTGGCTAACACGGTGAAACCCCGTCTCTACTAAAAATCCAAAAAATTAGGCGGGCGAGATGGCGGGCCGCTGTAGTCCCAGCTACCCGGCTGAGGCAGAAGAATGGCGTGAACCCAGGAGGTGGAGCTTGCAGTGAGCCGAGATTGCACCACTGCACTCCAGCCTGGGTGACAGACAGAGACTCCATCTCCAAAAAAAGGAAGACAACATGGAGTTGTTCCTTTGGCCACATACATGTGACTCTACAAAAAAATGTGATATCGTAGACATCAAGGGAATAGGCACTGTTAAAAAAAGGGAATGTCCCACGAATGTTACCATGGCAAAACCAGACAGTCTGTCATGTCTCCCAGCACACTGTTAGCATTGTTGTAAACAAACAAGTTAAGCACAAGAGAATGAATGTGCATATTGAGCATATTAGGTACCAGAAATGCGTGAAGGAAAATGATTAGTTTTATTCACGAATCTTGAACGGGAATGCCTGCCAGAACCTATTCTGGCGGATCTATGTTAATAAAGTCTTGACTGTATTCAAAATAAAATATTTATCGACTTTTCCTTTTTCCTTCCTTCCTTCCTTCCTCTTCCTTCCTTCCTTCTTCCTTCCTTCTTTCTTTCTTTTCTTCTTTCTTTCTTTTCTTCTTTCTATCTTCTTCCTTTCCTTCTTCTTTCTTTTGAGATCCAATCCTCGCTTCCTGTCCTATTGAGCATAGTGGTATCGATCCTCGGCTCACTGGTAAGCCTGCCTCCGGTTCATGCCGCATTCCTCTGCCCCCTTAACGTCTCCCTGAGCTGCCGGACCACAGGCACCCACCACAACACGCTATTTTGTATTTTCAGTAGAGACGGTTTCACCATCTTGGCCAGGGTGTTTGAACTCCTGGACTCCTCACATGATCCACTCCACCTCAGCCTCCCAAAGTGCTGGATTACAGGCATGAGCCACTGCAGTCTCGCCCAACTACATTCTTTCGGCTAGCACTGGGTTAGGCATTTGGGATAAAATGAATAATATCTAAAGTCCTTAAACTTGAATAGTACTAGCTTATACTTTGGTAGCTTCTACTACATGTGACGCTTTGCAGGGTGTGCTTTGTTACATATTAACTGATCATTTCATGGCATCCGCCGAGAAACAGGGCCGTGAGATGGATATCCCTACAACCCCATCTTATAGATGGGAAAGGCATTCAAAACTCCTGTCCAAGGTGTCACAGTCAGTAAGTGAGTAGAGCCGATCTTGGTTCCAGGCAGGCAGGCTGCAGGTCCATACCACCCTCTATCGTGAGCACTTGAGCACTTGAGCCTGTGTGGTGTTGCAGGAAGGAGGCATGAACATGCAACTGGATAAGTGCATTTGAGGACAACCAGGTACCCAATGACCTCACAAGGCTCAGAGGTGTTCCAGAACGGAAAAAGCTGGAGTAGCCCCACTCTGTCGCCTGGCACCTACCATTCAATAGAAATACTCACTGAGGCCGGGCGCTGTGGCTCAAGCCTGTAATCCCAACACTTTGGGAGGCCGAGACGGCTGGACTTCAGGTCAGGAGATCGAGACTATCCTGGCTGCTGACACGCAAAACCCCTACCTGGGAATACAAAGCAAACTTAGCCGGGCGAGGGTGGCGGGCGCTCAGTCCCTGCTTTACCGGGAGACTGGAGGCAGGAGAATGGCATGAACCCGGAGGCGAGCCAGTGGCCGGATCACGCTTACTGCACTCCAGCCTGGCGGCAGAGCTTGTGACTCGTCCTTAAAAAGAAATAATTTCACTGAGCATGCACAGGTGCTAGGTTTGTTCATGGGAGAGAGACACACCATGAGTACATATCCGCTTTGCAATGGAGAATGCATACCTGGGCTGGGAATCTCAGCGATGAGTACTGGAAATGCAGAGGGATTTTGGGACTATATTATTGGGAGCTGACTTCCTCATAGCATTGGGGTAAGCTTGCTGGAAGCAGGGACGTTCAGCAGAGAGCTAGCTATGCTTTGTGGCAAGGGGTCATTCTAAGCAGGGGAAAGAGAATGAGATCTTAATGATGGAGACTTCTTGGGTATTCAAGGGCTTAAAAGAAATCCAGTGCAACTAGGGTGTAGAAAGGAAAGGGGAGAGACATGCCAGATGGAGCCAGATGGCATTCAGGGGCCAGATCTTTGTGGTCCCTGCATCCTGAAGCAATGAGGTAGTAGTCGTAGGGCATGTGAACCAGGGTAAGAAACTGCTATTACAAATCCACTCTGAAATATACAACCCTTCAATCACAGTGCAAATATCTCACACCTAACAGTCTGAGGGATGGATTCATTCCTGGGTCGGTAAACTGCTGTATCTGTCATCTATTGTCCTAATGCCATGTAACAAACAACCATAAAGTTTCAGTGGCACACACAATCGTATTTATTGGTCAGGCATCCAGGGTCAGATAGGGCTTGGCTAGATAGCTCTGCTGATCTCTCTGCACCCACTCCCATGCCTTGGGTTGCTGGCTGAAGGCTGATCTGAGCTGCACAACTGGAGTGACTTGGCTCCATCCTGTGTCTTTCCATCTCCAGCAGAACAGTCAGGAATGTTCCTGTGGAGATGGCAGAGATGCAACAAACAGGCAGAAACATGCAGGATTTTTTGTGACTTAGCCTTGGAACTGACACACCATCGCTTCTGCCTCATTTTACTGCAATGGAGTACATACGCCATTGCTTTGGCCAGTGTACTCCAGCTTTATGGGAAGCGCTCCAAGTCCACGTGACAATAGACACAGATACAAGGAGGAGTGAGATGCAGAACCATTTAATACACTCTGTCTACCACCATCTCCAGCCCAAATATGTTGATTCAGGAACCCTGGCTCCTGCCACCTGAGGAGCCTTGTCATCACAGGAAACCACTCAGTAAAAGAGGAAAATAAGGAGGGAGGAGGCACGTGGCCTCTTAAGAGCCTTGAGCTACAAGTGGCACACATCACTTCCTCTCACATTCTGCTGATGAAAACCAGTCATATGACTAAGCCTACCTTCAACTCCCCAGCCAGACGGCTGCTTTCCAGCCACAACTGTTTAGTTTGGAAGGGGAGATCAACTTTGATGGACAGTCAACCATCTCTGCTGCAGGAAGTGACCCACCTGGGGCTACCCTAAGTTCCTAAAGGAATGAGGATCAGAGTAAGATTTTTCTGCATCACAGCACTGCCCCAGGCAGAAGTGATGGCAAACCCTTCATCATAACCTGAATCACCTGCCAGATGTGTCAAAGAGGCACCAAAGAATAGCACATGTGCTCAGGCATTAGTCTACACTAAGTTGCTGCAAAGATGCTTGTCATTGCAGATTTAATGCAGCAGAGAGACAGACAGAGACTAGACACATTACATTGTCCCTGGACTCCACCTCCCCTCCTGAGGCCACACCCAAGTACCCAGTGGGACGTATGTGAGGGGATCCCCCTCCTCGGCCTCACACTCCCCTCTCCCACCTCCTGTGGAGGCTGCCAGCAAGCTCTGGGCATGCCCAGCCCATGGGGAGAGGGAATCCCGGCAACCTCTGCCCTGCTTCCCTCTCAGAACGATGTCCCCAGGAACGTGAGCCTCTGGAAAGCCACGGGTCGGCTTGTCAAGCCTCTCTCCAGAAAACAGAGACATGACGTGAATGCCAATGATCCCCACACCCATGAGGAGGGGGATGCAATTATAGAAAATTCTGCTTACGGTTCAGATTCAATATTTGGAAGGGATAATCCTGAAATAAGAGATTGCCTGATTTCTTTCCCAAGCCTGTGAATGGTTCATTAGCTCCTATTTGACATCTGATGGTTCCGTCTGATTGGCTTTATTGTGGAGTTGGACTTTAAGAAGTCCCCAAGACAGAGCAATCAAGTTTCACAATGATCCCCAACTGCAAATTTGAAAACACAAATGGCAGCTGCGTCTTGGACATCAATCCCATGAATGGGGTGGGGGGTTTGTATTTCATCCCCACTTAATGAAACTCAATCCTGCTTGGCAAATCAGGGCCCCTGACTCAGCAGTTAGGATCTCCTCCCCAGCTCAGCCTGGGTGCTGCAAACAAAGAACCCCCAGATTTGAGCATCAGCAGAGATGCAGTATGTCCTGATCTTGGACAGGGCCGCTTAGGCACTGGGGCCCTGGAGGAACGAGAGGTCTCTGAGGAATGTGAAATTGAGGCTGTACTCTATAGAGGATGCAGTCTAACCGTGGAGGTGGGTCCCTTGCACCAAAAATAGAAGCAATAAAGACAGCAGATGCTCGAGTCCACGGTGGGGGCCCAAGGCTGCAGGAATTCCCTAGAAGGGGAAAGTAAGAAAAGCTTTGACTTGGGCGGACTTCCTGGAAATAGGATGTTTGCAGAGGGCAGAGGGAGGCAGCCCAGGCAGGAGATGTCAGCAAAGGGCTGGAGGGTTCTACTCAACAGCTCTCCCACTTCCTGACTGGAGATGGTGCCCCTTCTGGATTTCCACCACCTCCTCGGCTTCCCCTTTCGCCGCATTAGCATTGTCCTTATCTGTGCATCTGCCACGTGGTGCGGTCCTCATCTGTCCTGCTCAACCACAGACCCTTTGCAGGCAGGGATGGATGTATCCATTTCTGAACCCTGGTGCCCTACAGGCACTTGAAATCCAATAAATATTTGATGGCTGAACAGAAAATGGCACCTAACTGTATTACACGCCCTCAGGTCACTGTTATTCCTGCGGGGGGTTAGGGGGCGAACTGGTCTCCTGGACCATGGCCTGCCATTTCTTTGAGATCAGGATTCCAGGAATCCAGGACCTTCCCTGGGGTAGTGTTCATGGGAGATGAACACTCAATTGTTTTCTGTAACCCCTGGAAGGGACATTCCGAGGCTGGAAGGGACGAGGGGACACACCTCCGGAGGATCTCAAACGTGAGGAGGGCTTTATATCTGCTGACCACCCACACAGGCCCTGCGTGTAGTGCTAGTGGCAGCCAAGGTGGCCTCCCCATCAGAAGCAGGTTAGTAGCCCTCCCTGTGTCCCAGGGTTCTCTCTGTAAAAAGGGGGAAGTTCCATGCCTCCTGGGGCTGTGCGAGGAACCCGCATGTTCACACTTTTGCAGCCTTGAGACCACAGACTCCCAGCAAGCCCTTCCTGGTACTACTGTGCCTTCGTTCCACCCTCCTCACTGCCCCATTTCGAGGCAGAGGTCTCATTCACCTCTCACAGTGGAGGGCACAGACACTCAGAGAAGCGAACAACTTGTCCAAGACCCCGCACTCGTGTGGACCTCCGCTGTGCCTGACTCCAGAGCGCCAGCGCCCGGCCGGCTGTCAGGCGAGACAGGGAGTTGAGGCAGGGCAAGCCTGCTGGCGTGGACGGTGTGGGCTGGGCGCGCTCCGGGTCCTCCGTGAATTCCCAGTTTCCAGGCAGCTGCGCCCAGGCCTGCCTCCCCTAGTCGGCCCCCATCTCTGCACGCAGGGACCTCTCTTCACCTCCCGTCCCGCCGGGCCCCAGCGCCGCCGGCGTCACATGGGATCCCTGCCCCCATCAGCCCTTCTGCACTGCCCAGCACATGTGGCCTCCCTCCCAGTCCACCCACACACCACACACCCTCACATCCGCACGGTCACAGACACACTCACACACACAGCAAAAACCACTCGCACACGCTCCCGTATGCCACTCACACACACACATCCACTCACACACGTGCTGACACAGGCTCACACACATATGCCCACATTCTCACATGCAGATACACAGACACAAAAAGCACCCCCATATACACATATTCCCACACACCAACACACGATCCTCACATACACGTGGACACACAACATGCTCCCCTACACACACAAGAGCACTCACACGTACACACGCATGTACACACATAATCACTCTTACATATGGACACGCGCGGACACGAAAAGCACACCTAGAAACACATGTTCCCACGCACATTCTCACACACAGATACAATCCCCACCCCCACCACACACACACACGCCTTTCACACCTGCCGTATGACCATGGTCGAGGAAGCCCGGTCAGAGCCATGCACGTCTCCTCCTCACAGGACACTCGGGCAAAGCTGGTCTCTGGGGGCCACGTGTCCTCCTCCTTGTAGTTCTCCCTCTGCCCTGGGATGCCCCCAAAAGCCGACTTCAATGCAGGTCTCACCTGGGACTGAACTGCCTCCTCTCCTCCCCTCAGCCCCACTGTTCACCTCCGCATCTCCTCTCTGCAGACCCCAGGAATCAGGCATCAGCAGGGGCTTTTTGGTAATGACCCCGCAAACTTCCTCTTCCCGCATCCCCAAGGCGCGTCGCTGGTGGTGAGTGTCACGGCCATGCTTGTAGGGCCCCCAGGTGCAGACATGGGGACAGAGAGGCTCTCTGTTACCGCTCAAAGCAAAGCTCAGAAATGTCTGCTCACTCCATTAACTCTCAAGGTGGTGCCTCAGGGAAATGGATTAGGACTCATTCTCCGCCTGCAGTCTTCCCTGCCATCACCAGGGGGCAGCCCTGATTCACATTTGTGTTAAATACCTGTTACCCAACTCCAGGCCAGAAAAGTGTTGCACCTTGCAAGCATTTGTATAAAGAAACCTGAAGAGTGTGTGTGTGTGTGTGTGTGTGTCCGCGCACATGTTCATGTAACAAGGTCAGTACAATATGGGTAGACTGGGAAAGTAAATCACAGGGGGAAGACACAGATTGAATGAGCTTTAGTACAGTCACTAATATTGGAGCAAAATTTGGTTCTGAGTTTCCTAGTGGCCATAGCAAAAATCGAACCACTCATTAGATCTCCCACCTCTCCAGGGAAAAACCAAATTCATTTGGAGGGCTTCTGGGAAATCTGTCACATCTTGGCTTATACAACTCTCCCTACAGAGTCTTCTGGATGAACTGTTCACGTGTTGATCCTTCCTTAAATTTTTCATCTCTCTGTCTTATGCTTTGATATAAAGTGATAGTTAAGAGCACCAGGCCCACTTTCCATCCACCTATCTTTTCTTGAACTCATTCCCATCGGGTTTTCATCCTCACCACTGTTGGAATTGGTCTTATCAAGGCCATCAGTGACTTCCATGTTGCCAAATCGAAGGATAATTCTCTGTTTTACTAGAGCTAACCACATTTGACCAAGTGAGCATGTTCTTGCTCCTGAAGTCCTTTCTTCATTGGACTTCAAAGACGCAAGTCTCTTTTTGTTCTTCATCAACTGTTCCTTCCCCCCCATCCACTCTGCTGGTTCCGCCTTCTCTGCCTCACCTCCAGGTATTACAGTGCCCTAGAGCTCAGCCCTGGGACCTCTCCTCTCCGTCCTGTCACTCTCTCAATCCAGTTTCAGGTCTCTGAGCAGCAGATACACTTAGTGACCACGATATCTATATCTGTGACTCACATCTCAAACAGGTATCTCAAGCTTAACGTGTCCAGACCCAGCTCTTGATACACTCTCCTGACATGTTCCTTCCCATTTCTCATCTCAGTATATGGCAGCACCAATTGACTTGAAGCAACCATAGAGCTGTCCTAGACTGCTCTCTTCATTCACTCTTTCCATCCAAGCATACAAAATCCTGAGGCCTCTGGCTTCAGAGAATCTCTAGAATCCAACCCTTTCTCATCATCTCTACTCCCGCCTCCCTATCCAAGTCACCAAACTGCCCTATGGGCAGTGGTTTGTCTGTTTTGTTAAGTACATATCCCATGGTAGCACATAATAGGCTATCAGTAAATCATTTTTTATTAAATGATCAAATGCCCTAGGGGCTTCTATGCACACAAAACACAAAAAAGCATTCTGTTTCTCAGTAAACAAGTGATTTCACAACTATGAAAGCAATAACAACATACATTTTTTGAACACCTATCGCATGCCAGCAAGATGCTAGATGAGGTGATTAAGGGTCAGAGAAATAGAAAATGGCCCAAACATCTAGTCCTTGGTGGAATAGATATTTGCATCATATCCATTTATTCAATTCATCAAGTATTTGTTGAGCACTAATTATGTACCAGGTATTGCTTTGGGAGAATAAAACAGGCAAATTCTTTACTCTAATAGAAAGATGCAAGAAATGAGATGTATATATATGACAGGTGCTATGAAAAAGAAGGTAAGAGAATTAGGAGTGGTGGGGAAACTCTCTGAGGGAGGAGGATCAAGAAAGATCTCTGGGGAAGTGGCATTTGAGCAGAGACCTGAATGTGGAGAAGGGTGAAGAGCAAAGACCGAAAGGTAAATAATCTTGGTGTGGTTGGGGGACCTCAAGGAAGCTAGGGTGGCTGGAACCCAGAGAGTGAAGGGCAGAGTTTTTGGAGTTGAGGTCAAAGATAAAGATGGGATGCCAAATGGTCCTTGTAGGCAGAAGCCTTTGGATTTTCCTCTGAGTGAAGCAGAAAGCCACTAGTAGGTGTGAGCAGGGGAAAGACATGATGATCTGACTCAGAATTTAATAGGATTCCTCTGGCTGCTACATGGAGAAAGGCCTGGAGAAGGTCCAGGGCGATCTGTATGGATGCTTGCAATGGTTAATTTTCTGTGTCACCTTGGCCAGGTCATGATGCCCAGCTGTTTGATAAAACACCAGTCTAGATATTGCTGTGAAAATAATTTTTATATGATAAACATTTATAATCAGTAGACTTTGATTAAGCAGATGACCCTTCATAATGGTAGGTGGGCTTCTTATCCAATCAGTTGAAAGCCTTAAGAGTAAAGACCTTGGGAGGCCAAGGTACATGGATCACCTGAGGTCAGGCGTTCGAGACCAGCCTGGCTAACATGGCAAAGCCCCATCTCCACTAAAAATACAAAACTTAGCTGGGTGCGGTAGCGGGCACCTGTAGTCCCAGCTACTCAGGAGGCTGAGGCAGGAGAATTGCTTAAACCCAGGAGGCAGGGGTTACAGTGAGCCGGGATTGTGCCACTACACTCCAGTATGGGTGACACAATGAGATTCCATCTCAAAAAAAAAGAATAAAGGCCTTCTTCAGGAAGAAGCATTTTGCATCAACGACTGCAACATAAGAACTCTGTCTAAGTTTCTCACCTGTTAGCCTGCCCTGCAGATTTCAGAGTCAAGACTGCAATATCAAATCTAATCTGAATTTCCAGCCTGCCAAACCTCCCTACAGATTTCAGACTTACCAGCTCAACAATCATGTGAGCCAGTTCTTTAAAATAAATCTAGGTAGATGATACATAGATAGATCTATCCAATAAGATAAATGTACCAGCTATTGTTTTAGGAGAACAAAACAGACAAATTCTTTACTGTAATAGAATTTACATTCTAGGAGACAGAAAGATGCAAAAAATTAGATGGAGATGTATGACAGGTGCTACAAGAAAGCAAGTTAAAAGAGTTAGGAGTGATGGGAGAAGCTCTCTGAAGTAAGATTTTTTCAATGTGATTAACATTTATAATCAGTAGACTTTCTAATAAGAAATATATATCTCTATATAGGGTGTGTGTGTGTGTGTGTGTGTGTGTGTGTGTGTGTGTGTGTTCTGCTTATCTGGAGAACAAGGCTATTGCAATAACCCATTCAACCTGTGATGATAGCTTGAACCTTGATCATAGCAGTGCAGATGATGAGATATGGTTGGAATCTAGGAATATCTTGATGGTAGAGCCAACTGGATTTGCTAGTGAATTGAATTTGGCAAATAAAAAAGAGACATCATGGATGACTCCCAGCTTTTTGACTTGAGCAACTGGGTCAATGGTAGTACTATCAACCGGTATGAGAGGCGCTGAGGAGGCTGGTAGATAAATGAGTTTGGGACTGAGAAGAAAGGCCAGGTGAGGGAGTAAACAGAGTGTTGATGGCATTAAAGTCCTTGACATGGGACAGATCACCAAGGGGGTGATTACAGACAGGAAGAAAGAGGTCCAAAGACAGGCTTGGTGCCCCCTGGGCACTCTAACACCTAGAGGTGGAGAACAGAAGGGAAAACCAAGGAAGGAAGCTGAGAATATGGAGCCAGTGAGGTCGGCAGAAAATGAGAAGAGTGCATCCCAGGAGTCAAATGGTGAAAGCACTTTACCCCAAGAAAGATGGAGTGGTCAGCTCTGACTAATGCTGTGGGGAACTGAGCAGTTGGGGGCAGGGAGAGCCCTGGGCTCTGGGCACCATAGCAGTGGGCACTGAGAAGAGAGGCCAGGGTAGAGAGGGGGAGCTGCCCAAATGCACACGGGTAAACTGTCACCCACCCCGCATCTGTGATTGAGTCTTCCACACAGGGTGAACTCCAGGCTCTTGTGACAGTCACTTCCCACATCCATAAAGAAGGAAGTGCCCTGATAATACCACGTCAATGCACATGGGCTGGCCAGGGGCAGCGTCAAGGATTTGCGTCTGCGGCCAAGTTGGTTGTGATGGATGGTGGATCATTTAGAGAGAGATTGGGAGGAGGTGGGTTTGACAAATAAACTTGAGTCATGTTAGGCAGATAGGGAAGTCATACCTGGTTCCCAGGGAAGACCGACGCATGACAGGCCCTGGCTGGAGGAGCCACAGGGCGAAGAAAGGAAAGAGACCATGGCCAAGGGGCCCCCAGACCCAGCAGGCTTGTCCCACTGATGTAGGGGCCAAGGGGAATGAGTTTCTTCTCATGGAAAGACCATGGATTTGGGTATCAAGCCGCCTCATAACAACCTCAAACACTGGAGACTGGTCACATGATTTTTACAAATGAGAAACCGAGATCACAGAAGTCGTCGCTTGTCCAAGGTCCTACAGTTGGTCAGACCCAGGTCTGGACAGAACGGCCCAGCATTGAGTTCAGCCTGTGCAAGTCAGAAAGCAGCACTGGTCCCACTGTAGATTGAGAGATGGGGCTTGTTGTGGGAGTTCCACAAGGAGACGCAGGGAAACCCCCCTTCATGACACATCCCCCGTAAGCCAGGGCACATGCTGGGGAAACGGCTGGTTTTGGGGAGAGTCACAGGCTCTCCTAGGACAGGTATCGTTCAGTTTTTCTTTACAACAACCACTATGAGGTCTTTTTAAAAATTATTATTACTATTTTCTCTACTTTACTGATGAAGAAATGGAGGCTCAGAGAAGCTAAGTAGTGTGCCAAAGATCACACAGCTGGTAAGTGCTGGCATTTGGGTTTGAACCCAGCTCTCCTTATCTCCAAGTCCTAGGTTCCTTTTTCTATAACACCACAGGCTGAGCAAAGGCAAGAATTCCAGGTAGAAAATCTGCTCACCCCTCTTGCTCCCACAGTGACAATAAACATGGCGCTTCGTTGGGCCTCAGGTTACTCATCTGTAAAATGGGAACAACCATTATGCCTATCCTTTAGGATTCAATGGGATTATGACTATAACATAGCTTTGTGCACAGTATTCAAGAAATGAGAGCTATTGTTCCCAGGTGGTTGTTTTCATTTTACAGATGAGAGAGCATGTAAGAGTCCCTTAACTTCCATATACTCTAAAGAGCAAAGGCTGAAGTCTGGATTCAAAGCAATACATAAGAAATTCCAAAGTTCACTTCAGCTTCTTCTTCATTTCAGTCTGAGATAAGAAAAAGGAAGATGGGCATTTCAGGCAGGTGGAATGAGTAGGCAAAGACATGAGATGGGATTAGACCTGTGTGAAAAGGGTTGGTATGGGGAAGCACAGTGACATCAGATTTTAGCCATTTTTGGGAGTGGCACCTTAAATGCCAAGGTGAGCTATCAGGGCTTCAATCCAACGTTCAGTCTCAACATCAGGGGAGCTCGCCACACACCAGAGTCTGTGCCTTGCAGAGTTGAGCCCTGGCACAGGCACTGTTTACAGCCGCCTGGCATGGCAGTGGTGATATCACCCTTAGAGACTTTGCCCTCTTCTCTCTGACCCAACCTTCAACCACTGGGGCAGTAGGTTATGCATTGCCTAGAAGGCAACTGTAAGATCAGGGGCTGCTACAGATGCATTACCCAGGAGACAAAGGCAACCTCAGGTGGGCCGGGGCCCTCGCGCACAGCAACCTTATGCGAGGGGTTTTATCATGCCCATTTGATGGAAGAGAAAACTGAGGTTCCATTAGAGTTGATGTGACTTATCCTAAATCACACAGCTGCAGTAGGACTAGGATTTGAACACGGATCAATCTGCCTCCAACACCACTGCTTTTTCCTCCATGCTGGATTAGGCTATCGGCTTCTGAAAGCACAGACAGGTGAGATGGGTCAAACATGGCCCGATAGCACCCAGGCACAGGTGGGAGATGGCAGGCAGAGGCAGGTTCAAAACCTGGGGCCAGGACTGGTCTGAAGGATGGTCGTTAAATAGTGCTGAGGAGAGGGAGTGAGAGAGATGTGGGTCTTGGGGGAGTGGGGCCTTGAGAACCCTGAGATCAGCCATGTCTGCCCACTTTGTCCTGGACCAGCCTGTCTGTCTGTATCCTTCCCCCAGAGAAAGGACCATGGGCTGACCTGGGCCAAGGACACCTGGCTGGAGCCCCTTCTCTGACATTAACTAGCTCTGTGACCTGGTGCAAGCCACGCTCCCTCCTGAGCCTCACTTTTCCTGTCTGTAAAATGGCCTCCCTATCATCACACTCACACAGGTATCTCGAGGAGTAAATGATGGTGTGCTCCAAGGCCCCCATGGAGAGCCCAGCACGTGGCAGGCGCTCAGTGTTCAAGCACTGTGTTCCCATAGACTCTGGGCTCCTGCCCTCCTAGCCCCCAACCCCCTTCCTGGGAACCAGCCCCAGCTTGTCAGAGAGCCAGCTAGCTGTCAACCCCACCCCGGCTGGCCAGTTAATGAGTGACCAGGACTCCGGAGCCTGGCCTATAAGGAGGTGCTAGGCAAGGACACAGATGGGAGACGGTGGACAGTGGCAGGGGGAACCCAGGGAGCGCGATGGGCTGCAGGGCTGTGTCAGGGCTCCTGCCAGGAGTGGCTGTGGTTCTCCTGCTGCTGCTGCAGAGCACACAGTCAGTCTACATCCAGGTGAGTCCCTTGGCTAGCGTGCCCCTCGCCTGAAGGGCCCCACAGTGGGAGGCTAAGCTGGAGAGGGTGGACTGGGAATTGACACCGGGGGAGCACAGGGCCCGGGGCTCAGCCCAACACCCATCACAGCTCTGGGACCAAGGCAGCTGGTGGGTGGCGGCAGCCAGACTTTGATGGCAGTGATGATGGCGATGACAACACCAAACTGATTCAGCACTGCTCCCCTCAAAGGCCCGTGCTGGTCACAGAGGTCAGAGTGTGGAACAGGATGAGGCCCCTGCACGGGAGGAGCCCAGAAAGGGAAGGAGACCCCCTGTTATGCTCCCACAGTTCTCTATATGCACCCACATGTGGGTGGAGGGGGACAGGCTCCAGAACCATTTTCCGGGCAGGTAACCCTTGAGCTGGCATTGCAAGATGAACAGGAGGTTGCCAGGCACAGAGGATGGGGAAACTGTTCCAGGCCAGGCACAGCATGTACAAAGGCCTGATAGAAGACTGTTGGGGTTCCAGTGCCCTACCAGGGGGCATAGGAGACTGACAGGAGTCGTCGCAGCAGGGCCTGTCTGCCACGTCGCAGGGGATGCTGCTGGCCTCGCCCAGTGTAGCAGAGACGTCTGTGGCCTTGGTCTCCTTGGGGAGAACAAAGTGGGTCCCAGAGAGGGGTGCAGGAGACTCGGCCTCCCTAACAGCCCTAGCCTTGGAGACCGGTCGCTTACAGCTGCCACCACTCTGCCATGTTAGCTCAGGCAGGCGCCCCGTTGGCAAGTATATCCTGGTGCCACGCCCCCACGGGAGATGTCAGATGAGGGAGCTGAGGCTGAGTGGGGAACAGACAGGCAGCCGGTCAGCGGCAGAGGAGGGATTTGAACCAGGGCTTGCCTGTCTCTAAAGCCCATGCCTTGAACCACCATGTCCCACAGCCTCGCTGCTTGTTCCTCACACCTCCCACCCCGGCAGCTCTTTCCAGTGTGGCCCTGGACTTCCCATAGAGACAGGGAAGGCTCTGGAGGATCTGCAGGGTTCGAGCGACCCTGGATCTCAGGGCAGTGCCTGCCTCTGGCCCAGGTCTTGATCTGCTCCTATCTCTTCTCCCCTCCCTGTAGTACCAAGGCTTCCGGGTCCAGCTGGAATCCATGAAGAAGCTGAGTGAACTGGAGGCACAGTGGGCACCCAGCCCCCGCCTGCAGATCCAGAGCCTCCTGCCCGTCGTGTGCCACCACCCTGCCCTGCCCCAGGACCTCCAGCCTGTCTGCGCCTCTCAGGAGGCTTCCAGCATCTTCAAGACCCTGAGTAAGTGCCCCCGCTCCCTGCAGAACCTCGCTCTGTCTCCTCCCACGCCCAGGCCCCTCCACCTGGGTTGTTTCTCATAAGCACCCAGCAGCTGTGGATGGGGAGATTCAAGTAACTCAGGACCCGTCCTGCTGGCTCCCAGGACTCCCTGGGTTAGGCACTGTGAGTCAGGCATGCCTGAAACCCGCTTCATCCCTAGTCCATGCCAGGCACAGACCCATCAACAGACAATGGCTGCATGGAGCAGAGAGGAGAGCTGGCTGACATCTGCGGTGGGACGGGGGTCTGAAAGGCTTCCAAAAGGAGGTGTCAGCCAACCTGAAACCTGAGGGATGGCGCAGAGCCGGGCAGGAGAATGTAGCAACCAGCTAGCACTTACTGAGCACCTACCGTGTGCTGGGACAAGTCGATCCTGCGTTATCTCCTCACAGTGACTCTGTCCATTTAGCAAATAAGAAATCTCAGGCACAGGCAGTGTGAGCGGCTTGCCCAGTCGCCGCTAGGAAGGAGAGCATCTGGGACTTGAACCCAAGCCCTCACTCCACCTCTAGAGGTTCCTGCCCCCAGTCTGCAGAAGACGCCACCCACTCCCAAGCAGATCTTTTCTGCTGCCTGGCCACAGAGGGCCCAGGTTCAGGTCAGCTGACCAGTTCTCTCCCTGCCCAGGGACCATCGCTAACGATGATTGTGAGCTGTGTGTGAACGTTGCATGTACCGGTTGCCTCTGAGATGGCCCTGAGTGCCCTGAGCCCACCGGGGACACCTCGCCCTTCAGCCCACCGCCTTGGCAGCCTCCCATCCCTGTCCATGCTCAAGATGGGTCCCTGGCCACCATGGTCATCACCACCATCCCAAGGCCTGAGCAGCTGGATCTGGTGCAAAGCAATTGGACACAGGGTTGGAGGGGCAGGCCCCTGAGGCAGCCCAGCTCCTGAATAAAGATTCTACAACACACGAGTCCACGTGTCCTTTGTTCATCCCCAGGAGCCATGGGAGGAGCTTCTGGGGAAGAAGTGTGGGTTGATGAGAAAGGTTGGACTAAAAATACCAGGCAGGAATTTTCCTGAAATTTCCAAGGCCCCGGGGAGTTGATTGATTGAACCCCATCCCGAATATGAGGGAGCCAAGGCTCGGAGCAGGAATGAGGCATCCAGGATCACAGAGCTCAGAAGCCACAGAGCCAGCCAGACCTGGCAACCCCCAGGCTGAACTCAAGGACTCCCCAGCTTTGGCGCCCAGGAGTGGGGTTGGGGCAGGGAGAAGGTGAGACAGAAGGAGAGAGTGGAGGGAAGATTCAAGCAGCATGCCCTCCCAAGACATAATCAGGGCCGACTCTGCCTGGGGCCTGCCTGAGAAGATCAACCCTTGGCCTTCATCCTCACTTCCAAGCTCCCACTTTTCCCAGCCCCACAGGGACCATCTGGCCAGCTGCAGCTGGGAGGCCTTCCCTCCCTCTCTCCTTCCTGGCAGCCTGAGGAATATTAATAATAATTAATAGCCAACAAAGGCCAAGCACAGTGGCTTACACCTGTAATTCCAGTACTTTAGGAGGCCATGATGGGAGGACTGCTTGAGGCCATGAGTTCGAGACAAACCTGGACAACATAGGGAGATCCCATCTCTATGAAAAAATTGAAAATTAGCCAGAAGTATTCACACTTGCCTATAGTTCCAGATACTCAGGAGGTTGAGACAGGAGGATCACTTGAACTTGGGAGGTTGAGGCCATAGTGAGCTGAGATCACACCACTACACTCTAGCCTTGGCAACAGAGCAAGACCCTGTCTTTAAAAATAATAATAATTATGGGCTGGGTGTGGGGTCTCACGCCTGTAACCCCAGCACTTTGGGAGCCTAAGGTGGGAGGATCACTGAGGTCGGGATTTTGAGACCAGACTGGCCAATGTGGCGAAACCCCGTCTCTACTAAATACAAAAATTAGCCAGGCGTGTAATCCCAGCTACTCGGGAGGCTGAGGCAAGAAAATCACTTGAACCCAGGAGGTGGAGGTTGCAGTGAGCCGAGATTGCACCACTGCACTCCAGCCTGGGCGACAAGAGCAAGACCCTGTCTCAGAAAAAATTGAAAAAAAAAAAAAATAATAATAATTATTAATATTATTATTTTTATAGCCACTGTTTATTGAGCGTTCGCTTTATCCCAGGTGCTATCCTACTCACTTGGCACTCGTGGTAACTCATGGAGTCCTCAAAACAGACTGATGAAGTAGATACTGTTATTATCACCCATCCAGTCTAAGAAGAGTCAGGTACAGAGAGAAAAACTAAGCCCAGATCACAGACCAAGCAAAGTGACAAAGCAGGGCGCTTCCCAGGACATGTGGGCCGGGATCCATGCTCTGACCACCATATTCCTGCCTTGCGCCAGCTGATGATGTCTGACGGGGGCCCAGTGCGGCCTCCACATCCTTGCAGCCAACCTCAGTGCCTTTATTCAGGCCGGGAGCCATGCTGGGAACTCCTGGGAGCAGGGCCTTTCCAGAGTGGGCTCCCCTCAAAGCCTCGGTCCTGGGAAGCCGGGGAGGAGGAAAGTCGGAGGTCAAGGGGCTGTGCCGTCTGAACTCAGCTCCCAAAGACCCAAGTGCATGCTCTAGACAGCTCCTTAGTTTTGCTCATGAGTCCTACAATCTCCCAGGCTACAGGTTCCTCCTTGCCCTCACCCCACAGGCAAGGCTGGTGAAGGGCCTTTGCAATGCCTCCCGCAGTTCTCTGGACCCCCACTTCTCACCCCTCCATCCTTACTCATTGGGACCTTTATCACTACCTTTGGGCCAGGCCAGACCTTCCTTCCTGGCCCTGCGTCCTGTGGGCCCTCCATGCCCACCATGCCAGAGGAACACCGCAGCACCATTCTGATGGTGCTCCTATGCCTCCATGGCTCCCCACTGCCACCTACCAAGTCTAGCCCGAGCTCGTGCACTATCTAGACTCATCTCCCACTGCTCCCCGCAGCTGTGCTGGCTTCCCACCTGCCTGCTGGAGACAGCAAAGAGAACTGCCGCTGTCTGAGTCCCTGCCATGTACCAGCCACACAGCTGTGCTGCTGCCCGGAATCAGAATGATAGCAGCATCGACGAGCTGCTCTCTGTGGGCCTGGCAGAGCTTCTTCTTTTCCTTCTTCTTTGTTTACCATCTCCCCACTTCCTCCCAAACCCCAACCCCTGGTAACCACTATTCCACTCTACTTCTATATGTTCAACTTTTTCAGATTCCACATTTCACTGAGATCATGTAGGATTTGCCTTTCTGTGCCTGGGTTATTTCACTTAGCATAATGTCCCCCAGTTTCATCCGCTTCGTCACAGATGACAGGACATTTTCTTTTTCAAGGCTGAATAGTATTTCATCGTGTTTGTGTATAACATTTCCTTGATCCATGCATTTGTTGATGGACACTTTGGTTGATTCTGTATCTTGACTATTGTGAATCATGCTGAAATAAATATGAGACTGTAGATATTTCTTTGACAGACTGATTTCATATTTTTGGCTATATGCCCAGAAGTGGGATTACTGGATTGTATGACATTTCTAGTTTTAATTTTTTTTTCTTTTTTTTGACACAGAGTCTCGCACTGTCACCCAGGCTGTGGTGTGATCTCGGCTCACTGCAAGCTCTGCCTCCTGGGCTCACACTATTCTCCTGCCTCAGCCTCCCAAGTAGCTGGGACTACAGGCGCCCACCACCACACCTGGCTAATTTTTTGTATTTTTAGTAGAGACGGGGTTTTACCATGTTAACCAGGATGGTCTCGATTTCCTGACCTCATGATCCACCTGCCTCGGCCTCCCAAAGTGCTGGGATTACAGGCATGAGCCACCGCACCCAGCCTTCTAGTTTTAATTTTTTGAGGAAACTTCATACTGTTTTCCATAATGGCTATGCTAAATTATCTTCCCACCAACAGTGTGTGAGGGTTCCATTTTCTCCACACCCTTGCCAACACTTGTTATCTTTTCTTTTTGCGTGTGTGTGTGTGTGTGTGTGTGTGTATGTATGTATTTGAGATGAGATTTGGCTAGGTTGCCCAAGTTGGTCTCAAACTCTCATGCTCAAGTGATCCTCCCATCTCAGCCTCTCAAGTAGTTAGGATTACATACAGGTGGGTGCCACCATACTCAGCAAGCATCTTTTTTTTTCTTTTTTGGCAAAAGTCCTTCCTACAGATGTGAGGTGATATCTCGTCATGATTTTAATTTGCATTTCCCTGTGGATTAGTGATGTTGAGCACCTTCTCACATACCTCCTTGCCTTTTGTATGTCTTCTTTTGAAAAATGTCACTGGGCGAAGTGGCCCACCACTGTAATCCCAACATTTTGGGAGGCCAAGGTGGGTGGATCACCTCAGGTCAGGAGTTCTAGACCAGCCTGACCAAAATGGTGAAATCCCATCTCTACTAAAAATACAAAAATTAGCCAGGCGTGGTGGCACATGCCTGTAATCCCAACTACACAGGAAGCTGAAGTAGGAGAATCGCTTGAACTGGGGAGACAGAGGTTGCAGTGAGCCAAGATCGCACCACTGCACTCCAGCCTGGGTGACAGAGCGAGACTCTGTCTCAAGAAAAAGAAAAAAAAAAAAAAAAAAAAAAAGAAAAATGTCTATTCAGTTGCTTTGCCTGTTTTTAAATTGGGTCATTCGTTTTTTCGCAATTGAGTTGTTTGAATTCTGTATATATTTTGGATATTAATCCACTAGCATATGTTTCATTTGAAATATTTTGTCTCATTCTATAGATTCTTTTCATTCCTTACCTGTGCAGAAGCAGTTTAGTTTGATGCACTCCTTTTTGTCTATTTTTGGTTTTGTTGCCTGTGGTTCTGGGGTCATAGGCAAGAAATCTTTGCCAAGACCTATGTCAAGAAGTTTTTGCCTGTGGTTTTGGGATCATAGGCAAGAATCTTTGCCAAGACCAATGTCAAGAAGTTTTCCTCCTATGTTTCCTCTAGTACATTTCTTGTTGTTATTGTTATTTTGTTTTGTTTTGGGTTTTGGTGTTTTTGTTTTGTTTTGTTTTGTTTTTGTTTGTTTGCTTTTGGCAAAGTCTCACTGTGTTGTATTGGCTGGCCTCGATTTCCTGGGCTCCAGTGATCCTCTTGCCTCAAGCTTCCGAGTAGCTGGGACTACAGGTGTTCACCACTGCTCCTGGCTTCTTCCAGTAGCTTTACAGTTTCAAGTGTTAAGTTTAAGACTTTAATCCATTTTGAGTTAATTTTTGTACATGAGGTTAAATAAGTGTCTAATTTCAATTTTCTGCATGTACCAATACCATTTATTGAAGAGACTGTCCTTTTGCCATTGTGTGATCTTGGCACTTTTGTCAAAGATCAGATTGTAAATGTGTAGATTTATTTTTGGGCTCTCTCTATTCTGTTCCATTAGACTTTATGTCTGTTTTGTGCCAGTACTATGCTGTTTACAGCTCTGTAGTAGATTTTGAGATCAGGTAGTGAGATGCTTCCAGCTTTTTCTTTCTTGCTCAACATTGCTTTCGCTATTTGGGGAATTCTGTGGTTCCCTATGCAATTTAGGATTTTTTTTTCTATTTCTGTGAAAAAAATATAATTGGAATTTTGATAGGGATTACATTAAATCTGTGGATCATTCTGGATAGTATAAGCATTAAAAATATTAATTCTTCCAATCCATGAACATGGAATATCTTTCCATTTATTTGCATCTTCTTTAATTTCTTTCATCAGTGTTTTATGTTTTTCTAGTGTATGATTCTTTTCAGTCATTGGTTAAATTTATTCATAAGATGTGTGTTGTTGTTGTTGCTGTTTAAATGGGATTGTTTTCTTCATTTCTTTTTCAGATCATTCATTGTTAATTATAGAAATGCTACTGATTTTTGTATGATTTTCTAACCTGCAACTTTACTAAATTTGCTTACGAGTTCTAATAGCTTTTTAGTAGAGTCTTTAGCGTTTTCTATATATAAGATTATGTCATTTGCAAATAGAGTCAATTTAACTTCTTCCTTTCCAAATTGAATGCTTTTTTATTTCTTTTTCTTGCCTAATTGCTCTGGTTAGGACTTCTAGCACAGTACTATGTTGAATAAAAGTGGCAAGAATGGACACCCTTGTCTTTTTCCTGATCTTAAAGGGATAACTTCCAACGCTTTTGAGTCTTCTCCCTTTTTCTTAGTCTAGCTAAAGGTTTTGCAATTTTATTTATCTTTTCAAAAACCTAACTCTTAATTTTGTTGATCTTTTCTATTGTTTTTCTAGTTTCTATTTCAATTATTTCTGCTATGATCTTTTCTTTTCCTCTATTAACTTTGGGCTTAGTTTGCTCTTCTTTTTTAGTTCCTTGAGGTGTAACAATAGGTTGTTTATATGAAATCTTTCTTCTTTTTTGATGTAGGCATTTATTGCTATAAATGTCCCCCTTTGAACTGCTTTTGCTGCACCCTATAAACTTTTGCATGTTGTATTTTCATTTTCACTTGTTTCAAGATACTTTTCAATTTCCCTTTTGATTTCTTATTTGACCCAGTGGTTGTTCAAAACCAGTAGACTTTTAAGAACTTTTCTGCATTTTTTCATTTACTCTTCACTCAACCCTACGATATATGGATTCTTATCTTCCCCATTTTTCAGATGGGAAAACTGAGGAGAGAAAAGGCTAGATAGCTTGCCTAAAGGCACACAGCTGTAAAAGACAGAGCCAGGATTTATACCCAAAGAGTCTGGCTCCAGAGTTAGGGCATTAAATGATTCCACTCCATCACATATCTCACTTAATCCCCCGCCAACCTTGGGAGGTAGGGTCTGTTATCATCCTCACTTTCAGATGAGAAACCAAGCCTCAGAGAGGGACACTCAGCTTGTAAATGACACAGTAAGGCTCAAACTCAGTCCTGTCTGCCCTTGCAGGCTCCACACTGTCCTGACTGAACCATTCTAGTGTCTTTGTGTCCGTCTGCACCATTCCCACCTTCTGCAACACCCTCTTTTTCCCTACTTCCACACTGGTTTTGAAATTCCCTGCATCCCAATGCAAATCTGAGGGGTGATGCAAATGCACTTGCCCTTCCCCTTTCACAAAGCCTTCCTGACCTCAACTAGAAGAGACCTTACCTTTTGAATTCTGAAGCCCATGGAATCCCCCTTGTGACAATTCCCCTCCACCCCAGTCCCCAAGATGGACCCTTGGGAGTTCTGCCTTCTCTTTCTTTTGTTGCCTCTACCTTTGCTAATAGGCCTCACTTCCATACCCTGCTTCCTCACCCTGTCTGAACCACTTTCAGCCTGATCCTAGTCCCCTTTTCTCTGGTTTGTTTTATCACTTATTGAATTCCTCTTATGTTTGTGTCAGGCCTTAACTGAGGGCTTTACGTGCATTATTTCACCCAGCCTGGGAGGCAGGAAATATTAGCGCCCCAGTTTTATAGAGGAAGAGGTGGAGGTACAGAGAGGGAAAGTGACTTTCCAAAGATCACACAGTACTTGGAAAAGCTGTGGCTGGGACCCTGCCCTGTTTTATATCCTCATGCAATTATCTATGTGTGTCTGGAGGTCAGAGAGGCTTCCCCAGGCACAGAAGCCATTACATAACAGGGTGGCCAGAGCTGTGCAAGGGTTGTGGGTGGTCACAGTGCCCAGAGAGCACCAAGGTCAAGGTCACAGTGGGAGCACTGAGACTCTTCCTGGGGGGTTGAGAAAGTTGTCTTGAGGAGAGGCCATGGAATGAAAGGCTTGGAGCCTGAGTAGGAGTTTGCCTGACAGTAGTGTGGGAAGAGGGGCAGTGAAGAGGTGAGCAGCAGCAGAGGAAATGGCAAGAGGTGTGGTTTGGGATGTGGTCGGGGTGGAGGCCACACTAGCATGGTTGGTGGGAGCCAAGTCCTTGAGTACCCAAGAGTTTGGTGCCAGTCTCCTAGTGGGTCAAGTGCCTGTGTTGGTCGTCCTAACCAGCTCAGACTGGCTCCCGTGCTCACATGTGGCTCAGTGAATTTGGTGACCTCAGGAGATGTGAAAGTAAAGCAAACCCTCCCCACCACCTGCTGCCTCAGTGGTTTGGAGATCCAGATCCCCTCCATGCCTCTGTGTTGTGGCAGCCCCAGGGACAGCGAGCAGCTTAGCAGAGAGAGTGGGGTCCTTCGCTTTGTACATTACATCCCGAGCTTCCAGGGCAGGGTAGACTAGGGGATGAAGGAAGGAAAGCAACACCCAGAGTACTCTGGAATCTGGTTTATTAGCTGGGGGTTGGAGTGGCCCTAGGGAAGGACAGTGTCGGGGCGAGGCCTCCAGTCACCCCGTTCCTCCCTGGGCTGCTCCTCCCGACTGGACCAGGGTAGCTTGAGCTGCCGGAAGTGGAGTATCATGGGTGGCCCTTCCTGCAGGAGAAAAGAGCTTCCCTGCTGGGGAGGGGAGGCAGGCAGTGGGCAAGCCTCCCTAGCATCCGGTACAAGCAGCGTAGGCACAGATCTCACACGTGCTCGGGTCCTCAGCGATTTCCTCTGTACAACAGAGATGGAGCCTCGTGAGAACCAGCATTTCCTCCCAATACCCCTGCCGCCCTTGGCCCAGAGCTTGTACGTCACCACCCAGACCCCAGAGAATCCCAGCAGGCCCATACTCTGACCTACTGGGCGTTTTGCCCCAAATCAGGGCATGCAGACCACTCAAACCAACCAATCAAAGCAGATATTCCACCAGAAAGAGAGGCAACTAAGACCAGATGAACTGTCTTAGTTCCCAAACCTCAGCAGTTACAACTTGGAATTGAAGTGGGCGTGAACAGACCCACCAATCAGAGGCAAGCTCCCTAGTTCCACCAATCAGAGCTGAGCCCTTCCTCCAAATCCCACCAATCAGAACAGATCTCTTCCTCCTGTGCCATCAGAGTATTCCCGAGCCCTGTCAATCAGAGAGGAGGGAGGCTGCTCACCCAGCCTCTGAAGTATCTCCTGGGCATTGGGCTCCTTGCAGAGAGGCTTGAGTTCTTCTGGAAAGTTTGGGTTGCTACAGAGGATGGGAACCACAGGTTCACCAGGGATGGGTGCAAACTTCCTGAGTTTCCCAACCCTGGGCTCCTCGGGCTCTTGGAGGTCTTTGAGCTTCTTCACTGACTCCAGAGAAAAGGAGAAATTTCCATCCTGGAAAAGACAAGCCCAGAGCATGAGGCCAGGCTGCAGCCTGCTTCCTGACTGTGCCCCCCGTGCTGGCCCCGGTCCAGCCCAGTGGTGCTCACGAGTAGTATTCGTGGCATATGGGAGCCAGGCGATCCACTGAGGGGCACTGTGAGGGGTAGAGTTCAGGCCCCACGCCCTGGCTTGGCTCCGTGGTGCTGGACACTCCGGAACCCGCAAATTCTGCATGTTGTATGGGGAATGGAGAAAATGGGTGTGAAGCTCCAGTAACACCAAAGGTGCCTAATGAGAAGGAGCCAGTGTGCTGATTTTTAGGGAGAGGCAAAGGACCAGCACCCAGGCATGGTAGCTCCACGTGGTCAAGCCCAGGCTGTCCTTCCCCTGCCTGAGAGCGGTGCTGCTGATTACTGGGCCCCCAGCTTCAGCCTGTAGCCTGGTTTTTGTTTGAGAAGCAATAAAAGGCCTCTCAGAATCTGGCTTTGATAGAGAGCAGGGCCCCTGCTAGGTGCCAGCCTGGCCTGTCGCCAGCATTGGCACTGGTAGGCACACCCATCTGTCAGGACCTCCAGGGTGTCCGTGTGGTTCCTGGGACCCACAGGGGTGCTTTGGCTGAGCACAGAACTGAGGAGTAAGGTCTGGATTCAAATCCAGCTCCTGCACTTCCCACGGCCATGTGCCCACGGTCTGTTACAGAACTTTTGTGAGGCTCAGTTTTCCCCTCTGTAAAATGGGACTAATAATTCCTTTCTTCCAGGTTGATGGTGGGGCCACAGTGAGGGGCTGGGGAAAGAATGGGCACGTGGGACACTCAGTAAATTGGCCAGTTCCCCGCCTTCCCCATATGATTATTCCTCTTCCCTCCGCTGGATTTCTTTCTCCTCCAAAGTTGAAGGGAAAGGTGTGTGTGTGGCCGAACTGAGCAGGAGCTCCTCAAAGAAGGCCAAACCTCGGACACACATCCTCAGTCCAGCCCCATAGAGGAGGTATTCTCTCAGGGGACCAGCCCTGGGCACTAGGGGCAGGGAGCCAGCTGGGCCAGGGTAGGGACACAGGACTCACCTGCACGGTGACCCCTCCCGCCAGGGCAGCCCAGGCCCCGAGGAGGCACAGTGCGGAGAGCAGGAGGGCATTCATGGCAGCAGTGCCCGAGAGAGGGGTGGCTGTTCTGGATGCCAGGGGGAAACAGCGGGACTTTTAAAGAGGGCAGGTTACTGAGTAACCCGGAAGCCTTTGTCAGTCTCATCTGCTCACCTGTCAGGCCTTATCAGATAAGGCTGAGACAGCCCTGGGAGATAAGAGCCAGGCAGGGGGGCCCCTGGCCCCTCCCTGAGCACCCACTTTGACCCACAGCCGGGCTGGGTCCTGCATTCATTCACCAACAAGGCACATTCACTCACGACTGCCCTGTGCTGGTGTGGGGCCCGCCGACCCAGCCCTTGAGGAGGAGGGCCCAGCCCGACAGTGAAAGGCAGGGTGATGAGGGTGGGGTGATTAGGGTCAGGTGACGGGGCTGCACTGGGGGTTGAGCTCTGGAGAATGGGTGGAGGTTTCCTCAGAGAAGGGACTGAGAACAGAAGGCCATTTCATGCCAAATGGACAGCTAGGAGGTGAGACAGGCCTGGAATATTCAGGGGAATGTGAGAAATTCCACGCGGGAGGCTGCAGGGCAGGTCGGGGGCTGCGTTTGATTGCTGCAACTTTAAGGAAGCCCTCCGCACAGCCCGGGTTCAGCTCCACCTACTGCCCAGTTGTGGGGCATGTGAACTTGGGCCAATGCTTTCCGCTCTCTGAGTCTCGTTGTCCCTTGTGTCCCCTGTGGGAACCAAAAATAATACCTACCTCATGGGGTAGGTATGCGGTAGGCATTATTGTGAGAATCAAGTGAGGTTTTAAAAACACTTAGCTCAATGCCTGGCACACAGAAGGTGCTCAGCAGAGGTCCATCCCCCTATTATTTTTAGCAGCCACAGCAGCTCCTGGTCCTCCCTGGCCCCTCTGGTGACCATCTGCCTGTCTGAGCCACAGGCTGTCCCCACTCTGTGCTGGTCCCCATCCTGTCCTGCCTGCCCTGCAGCCTCAGGGTGTCCTCGAATGAGCTCCTCCCCAATCCGCCCGCCCCCTTGCCCCTGCAGATGCAGTCCCGTTTCCACAGATCACACTGGGGAATTGCTTGGCTGTGTCCGCGCCCCTCTAGACTCTGACCCCATTCAGACCGCGCCCTCAGCGCAGCGTGCATTCACTGTGTGCTGTTGTGAGCAGGAATCCCCAGGACACAGGAGAAAGGGTAGCCCTGGGATTGTCATCTTTCTACTCAGCCAACCTGGCCCGATGCCAGGACAGCCCTAGGGCGGGAGGTTGGGCAGGAATTCCTGGGTGGGGAGAGTCAACACTGAAGAGGGAATTGGAGATAGCAGGGCCTGACCAGGAGGGAACTGCAGGGACAAGGCCCTCAGGGAGGGGCAGGGAGCTCCTGGCCCGGCTCCCAGGGCAGTCCTCACAGCTGCACTGGATTTCCCACCCCTTTCTGGTGTGTGTGTGTGTGTGTTAGGGGGTGTGTCTGCGGAGATGTGTATGTCTGTATATGCCAAAGTGTCTGTATATACCCTGACAGGTGTGTGTAGCCAAGGTGTGTGTGTATATGTGCACGTGCTGAAGGTGTGTGTGCTGAGGCATGTGTGTACACTGAGGAGTATATATGTATATATGCTAAGGTGTATGTGTGTGTATACTGGGGGGTATATGTGTGTCCGTGTACACCAAGATATCTGTGTCTGTGCAAGGAGGTGTGCATACATACATCGAGGTGTGTGTGCCAGTGTGTACATACACAGGCGTGTGTGTATACACCAAGGTGTGTGTGTTTGCTGGGGTGTCTGCTGATGTGTGTGTATGTGCACTGAGGTGTGTGTGTGTGTATGCTCATGTGTGTATATGCATTGAGATATGTGTGTGTACGTGCACTGAGGTGTGTGTGTGTATGCTGAGCTGAGGGCGTCTGCTGTGCTGTGCGTGTGCCGAGGTGTGTGTATACACTGAGGTGCATGTGTGTGCTGAGTGTGTGTGCTGAGGTGTGTGAGTGCTGATGTGTGTGTGTGTGCTGACGTGTGTGTATACACTGAGGTGCGTGTGTGCTGAGGTGTGTGTGTGCTGAGGAGTGTGTGTGCTGACATGTGTGCATACACTGAGGTGTGTGTGAATGCTGTGTGTGTATGCACTGAAGTGTGTGTGTGTGCTGAGGCGTGTGTGTGCTGACGTGTGTGTGTACACTGAGGTGTGTGTGTGTGCTGATGTGTGTGTATACACTGAAGTGTGTGTGCTGACATGTGTGTACACACTAAGGTGCGTGTGTTTGCTGAGGTGTGTATGCTGACGTGTGTGTATACACTGATGTGTGTGTGCTGACGTGTGTGTATACACTGACATATGTCTGCATGCTGAGGTGTGTGTGTGTGCCGAGGTGTGTATATACACTGAGGTGCATGTGTGTGCTGAGGTGTGTGTGCTGACGTGTGTGTATACACTGAGGTGCATGTGTGTGCTGAGGTGTGTGCTGACGTGTGTGTATACACTGAGGTGTGTGTGAGTGCTGACGTGTATGTGTACACTGAGGCGTGAGTGCTGACGTGTGTGCTGACTGTGTATACACTGAGGTGTGTGCTGACGTGTGTGTATACACTGAGGTGTGTGCTGACGTGTGTATATACATTGAGGTGTGTGTGTGTGCTGTGTGTGTGTGCTGACGTGTGTATACACTGAGGTGTGTGCTGTGTGTGTGCTGACATGTGTATACACTGAGGTGTGTGTGTGCTGAGGTGTGTGTGCGTGCCTGGACATGTGTGTGTGCCCACCAAGGTCAGCCACACAGTGACCCCCTCGCTGAGTGCAGGTGGGAGTGGGCGTGGGAGTGAGTGGGGTTAGGGGAAGGAATAGGGCTGAGGGTCGGAGCGTGGGACCTGGATGCTGAGCAACAGGAGGTCGGGGGATGGAGCTGGGGGAAAGGTGAGGGGCAGGAGTTTCGGAGGCTGGGGTGGGGATGAGCACCGGGAGAACTTGTGTAGTGCGGCTGAGGTCCATGCTAGACTGGAGCCGGGGCTTACGGAGACTGGAGTGGGGTTGAGTTTGGGGCTCAATTCGGGCGACACTAAAGTAGGTTTGGATTAGGGTCGGGTTGAGATGGAGCTGAGGTTGGGCCGGGGTAAATTAGAGTTAGGTGTGGAGCCGAGGGCGCAGTCCAGATTGGGCTGATGTGGTGCTTGTAACCGACGTGGAGGCTGGTTTGGGCTAGGTCAGGGCTCATTGGCAGGACTGGGATTGGAGTAGAGTTTGCAGCAGAGATCGGAGGTGTGGCTGGGTCAGGTTTATGATGGGGGTGGGTCTGGTTTAAGTGTGACGCTAAAGCTGGGTTGGGATTTGACTTACAGTTAAGGATGGGGCTTAGGTGGGGCCACCAGGCTGAGGAGCTGTTTTCTCTGACTCATTTTGGTCTTTCCCCTCCCAAGCTGTGGCAGGAATGGGGGTAAAGGGCAGGGGCTTTCATCCCTGAGCCTTTCTCCCACAGCCCCCGTGGCCGAGGCTTGCCTGCTGTAAGGCAGGGATGGAGTAGGGTGGGTTCGGGAGTGACATCACTCTACACTGTGGGAAAGAGGAAGTGGCTCCTAGGCCATGGCCCTTAGGGTCCTCCCCTACCCAACTCCACCTCTGACCTCTACCCTGGGAAATGGGAACCAACTCCCCTTCCCTTGTTCCCCAAGCCCCTCTGCCTAGTCTGGCCCCAGTTGTGAGTTCAGGCCCCCTCCCTCTTGAACCTCCAGTGTGCTCAGGGCCTCTGCAGCCTGCTCTGAAGCTGCTGGAAGTTGGATCTTGGGCTCTTCCCTGAACTCCAAGCTTCCTGCCTCCCACCCCAGCCTACACCCTGAGTACTCAGGCCCTGGTCCTCAGCACCCCCACATCCCTCATTCTTCCCATATGAGTAGAAGGAGGGTCTGAGACTGTTTGGGTTTCCCACACTGCCTTTTCTGGCAGACTCTTGCTCCTAATAGCCTTCCAGGCCATGCCACCTGTACTGCCTGCCTCCCCCTCTGAAAACCCATCAGCGACTGCCCAAACCCTCTGGAAGAAAGCCAGCCTCCCTTGCCTGGCATTCAAGGTTTTTGTGATCCGGCCCCTGTTGAGCTCTTCATTCAACCAGGATCCCAAAGGACTCCCTGGAGTGGACCCGGAAGGAGGGACCTAAACGTGGGGTGCTGTGGCTTCAGGGGCTCAGGCTTCGGAGCCAGGCAGCCCTGTATTAGAATCCAGTGTCACTGGCCGGGCGCGTGGTGGCTCACGCCTGTAATCCCAGCACTTTGGGAGGCTGAGGCAGATGGATCACGAGGTCAGGAGTTCAAGACCAGCCTATCCAACATAGTGAAACCCCGTCTCTACTAAAAATGCAAAAATTAGCTGGGCGTGGTGGCACATGCTTGTAGTCCCAGCTACTTGGGAGGCTGAGGCAGGAGAATTGCTTGAACCCATGAGGCAGAGGTTGCAGTGAGCCGAGATCGCACCACCACGCTCCAGCCTGGGCTACAGAGCAAGGAAAAAAAGAAAAAAAAGAATCCACTGTTACCATTCAAAAGCTGCATGACCTTTCTGAGCTTTAGTTTCTGCTCTAAAAAATGGAGACAATAACAGCTAGATTGCAAATTTCAGTTTTTCTGGAAGACTCTCCTAACGGACCCCAGCCCCGACAAGCCTGGGTTAAGACCATTTCTGCTCCTCTGAGCTCCACCAGCCTCCTACACCTTTCCCATCATAAACTTAGCAAATTGTCTGTCTAGCCTACTGCCCTGGGAGCTGCTGAAAGCAGAGACTGTGTCCTACTCGACTGAGGCCCCAGTACTCATACAAGGCCTGGCACTTAGTAAGTACCACTAAGTCTTTAAAGAATGAGGCAGGTTGGATCGTTTGTAATGATCATCGCATTAATGACGGCAGCTAATATTTATCAAGACTCACTCTGTGCCAGGCTCTGGCCAAGTGCTTTACAAGTGTGGAAACCAGACTCGCTCCCTAAAGCCCCGCCACCCCTCACCCACTGCCAGAAGCTGCAGAGGCTCTGCCCTGCTGTTGGACCAGTCCTCCGGTCTCTGTGAGGATGCTGATGTTTGATTCTTGTGTCTGGTAATCTTATCATGGCTCCTGTGTGCACATTAAAACTGGGACCATTAAGGCTCCGTCCCCCCATTCCCGCAGGCCCAGAGGCCTAATCAGACCTCAGCAGGAAGGCCTGGAACAGAGCCCAGGTGGGAACCTGAAGACTCCAATACAGATCTGTGTAACCTTGAAAGGGGTGTGGTCCACAATATGCAGACTCTCCAACCTGCTTGTAAATGTGTCTTGGAGGGTGTAACAATCTCTGGCCCCTATAACAATCCAGAACTGCCTGAAGCAGACATTACAATATATGTGAACCTCCTGACAGCACTGGAAACACCTAAGAAATAACTGCATAACCCTGTTTTATACATGGGTAAACTGAAGCCCAGAGGCTCAGAGAGGTTAAGGAAGTATAACTTTCCCAAAGGCGCAAACAGGGGTGCTGTGTACAGTTGTATTGGTTGTGCACTGCACACAGGTACCCGACCAACAGAGAGCATAAGTGTGGAAACAAGCATGGGACTACCTCAGCCTAGAGGAAAGCACAATACTTCAGACTTATTGCCAGGTGGACTGGGTGGCAGCTGTGGTCACATAGCTAGAAATCCCAGAACAGAATCCAGTTCTCTCAACTGCCAAAGAAAAGCCTAAAGTTCTACTGAGTCCATCCCATTCCTCTGCACTGTCTTGCTGGTCCCAAACACCCATTTTTGCCCCCTTCCAGGGAAAAGGAAAAAGAAAGGAGTGGCCACTAAGTCAGACCCTGTGAGGTAGGTCAATGATGTCCATCTTAGAGGATGAAACTGAGGCTCCTAGAAAGAGTGCTCAATGTCACACAGAAAGTGGATGGCTGAGTTGGAATTGGAAGCCTTTTGGCTGAAGCCCAAGTCCAGGCTTGAGTGGAGGGATCCCTCCCTTACCCCAGGCCCCAGGTGGCCCGGCTCTTTCCCTTGATGCTCCAGGGGGCAGCTGGGCAGTGGGCAGGGGGCGTGCCTGGCTGTTTGCTCAGCGGTGTCGTCTCAGGGCCCTGTGGCCTGACCAGGAAGAGGTGGTGGAGAAGCTCCGTTCACCATCTGCTCCCCCTCAGCGGGACAGCAGCTGCAGCCTTCTCCCGCATCCCCCAGCCTGCTTTGGGCATTGGCCACCAAGACAACCTCCCACGCCCAAAGGCTGACAGGGAAGGAGAGCACAGCTGGAGCTCCTGCCACCTGCCCCCATAGAAGATGCTCACAGAGCCCACAGTCTACAGGGAGGGTAGGGCATGGGCACAGACTCCCTGGGACGAGGGAGGAACAAGCCGAGGCTACCGGTCCTCCTGGCACCAGGTGAGAGAATGCTTACCCAACAAGGTGGCATTTGCAGCAGGCCTTGATCCATGGCAAGATTTGGACCCATCAAGGGGAGAACCGTGAGGCAAAGGCCTGGCAGCAGGAAGCGCAGAGGGCAAAGTGGGGGCGGCTGTGGTGGAATCAGAGGGTGTCTCAAGGACTCGTGGGCCAGCAGCCCAGAGAAGGTGGTTTCACACACCGGGCTGAGGAGTTTTGCCCTTCACCTGGTGACAGCGGGGAGCTATAGGAGGTTTCAGAGTAGGGGAGGCCTTGGTAAGAGTCGTGATTCAGAAGGAGCGCCCTGGCACTTGGCGTTGAAAGTGGACTGTCTAGCGATGGCTGCTGCATGGGTCCAGAAGAGAAGGTCTGTGTTCCACCCCTGGCAGTGCCCCAGAAGGACAGGGGGTGCATTGGAAGCATAAAATGGCAGGAAAAGTAACTGGTCTTGGCAACTTGGCAACAGATGGAGGAGAGGGAGGGAGACAGAGAAGGGAAGACTGCCCTTGGGACCTAATATGTGCCAGGACAGCTTGCCATCTGACTCCTCACTGATGATCTCAGTAACACGTTGAGGTAAGGTATAGCATCCCCATTTTACAGATGAGCAAACTGAGGCTCAGAGAGGGCAATGTCTTACCCAAACAGAATTCTAGGTTCTTCTGACTCCAAACTCTGAATTCTTTCCGTTGCCTCAAGTATTTTGCTGGCCTATGGGGCCTGCAGGGAACATGCAGGCTGAGCTGCTCTTCCTGGAGCAACTTTTGGTATAAAAGCCTTAGGGCAGCAGGGGAGGGACTGCCTGGGGGCAGGAGCAGGTACAGATCTGGGATCTAGCTCAAAGGGATAAAGGAGGGAGGAGTCTTCAAAGCCACAAGGACAAGCCAGGGATGTGATAAGAAAATGTGTATCAGACCCACAGGTGTAACCCTGACAGTGCCTGTGAACCCAGCTCCACTCCAGGCAAGCGTCTCCCTCCTCCTGCAAGTTCCCCTATCCTAGTGGGAGGAGTGAGTGGCTATCAAGTCATCAAATTTGAATGAGGAGCCATCTTCCTGTCTCCTGTCTCCTTTATGGGCACACACAGATACACAAAGTCCCAGTCACTATCACACGGGCTACAATGTATCACATGCTCAGCCACAGACACATGGTCACACAAGCACACGAGCACACACGCACAAGGCCTTGCTCACATATGCTCACACACACACAGTCACACGGAAACAGAGGGCTGTTCCAGGAAGGGCTCTGCCTGTGAACGTCACTCAGGCATGGGATGGTTAGGAAGTGTCCTTGGACGTCTTTATTGCCATTGTCTGGGACAGGAAGTTGCCTCTCTGACTTCTGGGGGCTGCGGGGTGAGAGTGGTGCCATCCGTCCACCGTGAGGTCAGTTCAGGCTTGCCTCTGGGGTAGGGTGACCAGAGGGTGGTCAGGGCAGCCGGTGCTATGGAAGAGACAGCGTGTCCTCGAGAAGAGCAGGCACACCTGGGGCAGATGTGGGTTCCTGCCCTCTTGCCAGCCTCGCTCGCTGGCTTTGACCTTGGGCAAATCACTTCACCTCTCTGAGTTGGCAATGTCCAGTCATAAAAGATAATGACACCAACCTCACAAGGCACCTGGGCATGTTCACTCAGATAATGGCTGTCCAGTGCCAGGCAGGGACCTGGCAAATGTGGCAATAACCATCGTGTTTGTGACAGCCACAGGAGTTGGTGTACAAGTGGAGACGAGGCCTGCTTCAGCTCAGAGGCAGGGCTGGTGGGGGGGCAAGGGTAGCTGCCCAGTGGCAGGGAGCATGGCTGGCTGGACCACAGGCCTCTCTATGCTTGCAGAAACCATGCCAGCCCCCAGCATTAGCTGGCCCCAGAAGAGGAAGGGGCAGAGCCTGAGGAGCCTCACTATGGGGTTGACAGTGGGCACCTTCTCCCACCTGAGCCCTGGAGCAGGGGAGCCGTAGGCACCAGGGGGCTGGGAAGGCAGCAGGCTTCAGAGGCAGCTCTAGAGTGGGCCCCAGCAGTATGTGGCTGAGAACTAGAGAGTCTCCTTGGCTTCCTCCAGCAAGCTCTGACACAGGAGAGGAGGGGCACAGATTCTAAGGGCTGGCTAGTGGAATCCCTACCTTTCTTTAGGAGCACCCAGCTCTGGGGGCTGCAGAGAAAGGGAGCACAGCCCCAAGTAAGGGTAAAGGAAACCTTCCAAAAGAGGAAAGGTGCACAGCCGGCAGCCCCACCCTCTAGTGGCCACAGGCACTCACTGCAGCCTCATTGCAAAATAGCTTTGGCTTTGTTCTAAGGCCCTCATTCTCTGCCTGGTCGTTCTGGGAACAGGGCCTGAGACAGCACAGTGCGGTGGTGAATGGCGCAGACACTGGAGCTGGATGGCCTAGGTTCAAAACCCCAGCTTTACTGTTGTTATTACTATTATTACCTCTACCACTTACAAGCTGAATGACCTTGGGCAAGGGACTTCATTCCTGTGGCTCTGCAAGATGAAGTTGATAATAACAGTATCTACCACACACAGTTATTTCAAAGAGTAAATATAATAATCCACATCAAGTGCTTAGAATAAGTAATATTAAGTAACAGGAACTTTTAATAAAGAGTAGCTGTCCAATTCTGTACTTCTGAGGTTAGCATTGTTTAGGGGGCACTGCAGGAGAGCTGGGGGCTGAAGCCCTGACCTAGGGTTGAATTCTGGTTCTGATACAGTCAATTACCAAGTCTCTGCTTTGCACATGTTGGCTAGTCACATATATTAAGGGAAGAGTCCAAGGAGGTTAAGTTCAAAAATCACTCTTTAAACTCCTTTGGGAAGGCAGCACTTTCGTGGATAAACTTGTCTCAATAAGCCCAACCTACCTGGCCAGCTTTTCTAGTTCCTGGTTGAAGTCTGTCTTTGAGCATCAGATGAAGCCGCTGGCTTGAACCCAGGACAATGCTGCACTAAACACGTGTATCTTTATCCACTGGAATCAACTCAGTAATGAGATGCTCATGCAGAAGGTACATGAAAGCAAATACCAGTTATAGACTCAGATTTGAATCTTCCATCTCACACTCAGGGGCACATGTCCATCAGAGTTGGATACTCCACCATCACATTATTCGTTGTGTCTCACCTCTCCAAAGCTGTTTCCTCTTCTGTAAAATGAGGGCAATAAGAGTACTACATCATCATCAGGCTATTGTGTAGATCAAATAAGACAATATGTGTAGGAATTTTAAATCGCTGCCAAGCAAATGACTTTCTTCATTCTCTTCCCCCAAATTTTCCCTAACTAGCTGTGTGAAACGTGAGCACACCCTTCCCTCTCTGGGTCTCAATGTTCTCCAACAACAAAATGTGGGGGGGTTGTGTTAGTTGATTTCTAAGGCCCCTTCCTAAGTTTTTAGGATAGTGCTGTAATTCTAGGGCATTTAATGCAGTCAAACCTTCAATGCATTTGATCTTAGCCAAAAGGCCAAGAAGCGATCAAGCCTTCAATGAATGTTAACTGATGCTTACATGGTTTTTCCAGGACTCCTTTACCCAACTGATAAGGGTCACGTCTATAAACAGCAGCCCTTTGCACACTGTAATATCTTAAAACCTTGAGAATCATGCATGCATCTTAATCGCCTTATTTGTCATTTGATCAGCAGAAGTATACTTCAGCTGCATCTAAATCAGCAGAAGTGACCACATTTAGTGGTCCCCTTACTACGGTCCTTCAGAGGCACCGCGAATGACAAATGCTTACCTGTGATGGGAGTGAAGCACAGCTTTCCTTCCAAGGCACACACACAGACACATGGACACACACACAGAGGAGAGTCACTATTCTTGGCTTTGAGAAAATTCTTTTTTAGACAGCAGTGAAGTAAAAGGAAATGAACTCCGGAGTTAGGCCTGGACTGAATTATTCCAGCTCCTCTATTAGCTGTGAGAATTTGGGCAGGTTAACTTTTCTGGGCCTTGTTTCCCTATCTGTGAAACTGCTATAGATGTTTCTGGTAGCACTGTGTGGGTTAAGTTAGAAGCAGCCTGAGGCTTTGGGTAGATCTTGGGATTGATGAAAAGGTCCCCCTTCTAGAGTGGGAGGGACTCCAGGTTAATTTCACTTCCAGCCACATGGCTGGTCTGCCCGTTGCTTGGCCTGTCCGGGCCTGTTTCCACATCAGTGAAGTGGGGACAGCATTTCTCACAGAATTGCTATGCTCAGCTCTTGACCAGCAGCCCAGCACTTCTCCCGCCTCAACCCACAACCCCCACGGTAAGGGAGCTCCCATGGCTTGCTCAAGGTGATGGTATAAATGGCAATACCTCCTCCCATCTGTCTGGGACCCTTTGAAGACTCAACTTAGCAACCCATACCTGGAGCCCTTCCTAAACCACTGCCCCAATCCTCAGTATGACCTCATTCCTCACCACCAGAATCTTGCCTTACCAGAGCATACCTTCAGAATAGCCTCCCTGGGCTGGCATTTGCTGCCTGTCCTGGGCAAGTCTGTACCCCGTAAAGGCAGGAACTGTGGCTTCCTCATCTCTGGATTTCTCATGAGAGGGTTTGACACAGAGTATGTGCTCAGCAAATGTAAAGCCCCACTTTCACCTTTTGGAAATAGCTCTGGAAAGGCAGTGCTGGGGACAAGACAGGGGGCAAGGGCAGGGGGTAGGGAAAGGGGAATTCCCTCACAGAGTATGAGAGGATTGTGTAAAAAACATGATGCCTGGAATCAAATGACCTGGATTCAAACCTCCGCTCTGTCACCTGCCAACTAAATAATCTAGACAAGTTTCTATACCTCTATCTGAGCTGTTCCCATGTTGGTAAAAGGAGGACCACAATATGTACTTAGCATAGCACCTGGCACATACTGAGTACCAGTATGCTTTATGTCGCATGTGCTGTTCTAAATGTTTAAATGTACTAATTTATGTAAATCCCACTACAACTCTGGGAGGCAGATACTATCCTCATTGTACTGGCACTGCAAATAAGGAAAATGAGGCCCAGGGAAATCCGGTGACTTCCCCAAGTTCATGGAGCTAATGAGATGCTCACTAAATGGCAGCAATTACTGTTCTCAGGTAGTAATGCAAGGGATACAATCTCAGTGACCCCAAGGACTCTGGGGTCCTGGCTGTGGGGTTTCTGCACCTGGACTAGCTCCATTTTCACTTCTTCAATTACAGCAAATGACGGAGACCAATCAGTGTTGTAAATAGAGTTAACATAATATATTTATTTTAAGTGCCATTCATGCATATCAGTTCTGGCAGCAACAATCCTAATGACACTTGGAATATTTCTTTACAGCACTAAACAGTTACAAAGAATGGTTGCCGTTCATCATAGAGGCAAAATATGAAATCGTGCAATAGCAAAACTGTAGAAACATTAAAACACTGTCCAACAGCAGTACAGAGAGCAGGTTGTATCTGCACAAAAAGCCAATGCATTTTCATCACATATATACAATATAGATATGTACACATCACCCTCTGAATGAACAATATCAAAATACTCTATTCCATTTGAAATTATCCCCGGATTGATTCCCTCCCACTTCAAAGGACATCTGAGAGACATGTATTTACAAGAACACACATGAATACATTTACATTTCAAAAACTGCCACAAATGCCAGTCGGATTATTCTCCTGGACAGAGTACCCCCATTTGTTTACATGCATTTAATGTTCTTTCCCCCTAAAGTCTTCAGTCAATTTAAGCCCAAGACAGAACTTGTTCTGCATTAGCAACTACCATGCGAAATGGCCACTAGAGGGACTCTCTGCACCTCACCAGGTAACCCTGTCTGTGGCCAGGGCCCACAGAAAGCGCCTGTCCTGGGCTCCTGGACCACCTGGATCACAGGAGAGTGGGATGGGTCTGGGTGAAGGCTTTGCCTCCATGGCCATTCTTGGTAAGTTTAAATTCTCATAAAAATATTGATCACTGCAAATCAGTAAATGATTGCCAAATGGGAAATTCGCTTCACACAATTTATAAAATCATCATCAGTGGTTCTACTCAAATCACTCAGTATGATACTGCATTCCAATATCCAAATTGTTTAAAGTGCACATTGCTACCCAAGCAATTAAAACAGTTTCAAAACAGCTATTTTGGTGTCTAGAAAACAGTGACTTAAGCAAACCATTGAAAATCACCCCCTTTTTTTTCAAGCATTTACTCTGCAGGCTGCCATCTCATCTTGCCTCTGATCCTTCTAAGAGGGGCAAGTTGGCTGCCTTTCCAGAATCCTCTGATTTTCGTTGATCCAAGGGGCTGGAACTGAGCTTCCTTTTTCATGCCAAGTAGGGTCCAAACAACAGAGAAACATAAAGCTCTTCCTTTCTCCCCAACCTCACCAGCCCTTACCATGGCTGGCTTCCCAGTGATTCATTCAAGGCAACACTTCATTAACACACACACACACACACACACGCACAGGCACAGGCACACTCTCACACACAGCACACACACACAGAAACAAAAGATGTTTGTTTAGTTCAAGTAGAGATTACTCAACCATAGAATCACTAAGGCTAATTAAAGTGATTTAGCATGGCTGCTAAGACCAGAGATGCTAAAAAGCAACCAGTGAGCAGTTACTACTCTTTGACTTGATGGAGTATTTTTCCCCTTTACAATTGACACTTTTTTTTTGGTCTAAAGAATCAATTCAAAATCTATTCATCAAAAAAAAAAAAAAAAAAAAAAAACCAAAAGAAAAACCCCTCATTTCTTCTAGTTTTATCATAAAACTAAGATAATCAGTCCATGCAAACTGTGATATGACATGAAACAAAACAAACCACCACCACTAAAAAAACCATTAAGAGGTGGGCTGCATTTCAAAGAAAGGGACCAAATGTCATGCATACACAGACATACAGGACAACAGAAACAGCAGGCCACATAATATCTACATTAAACACTGAAGCAAATAAAATTTTAAGTGGCTCTATCCTCCTTTCAAGACAACCTAGAAGATGAGTGGGGAAACCTGCTTTAGAAACACTGCCCTGCTATTGTTGCCCAAATGGAATCTGATTCAAATTCCAGAAAAATCCGATTTAACTAAATCTGAATTAGCAAGAATGCCAAGAGAGAGAAATCTATTCACATGGTAAAAGGAGTGATGACAGAGAATGACACAATGTCTCTCTGAGTGTCTTGTCTGTAAATTCTTATCAAGAAAAGTAATTCTGGGCTGGGCGCAGTGGCTCACGCCTGTAATCCCAGCACTCTGGGATGCTGAGGCAGGCGGACTGCCTGCGCTCAGGAGTTTGCGACCAGCCCGGGCAACATGGTGAAACCCCGTTTCTACTAAAATACAAAAAATTAGCTAGGCATGGCGGTGTGCACCTGTACTCCCAGCTACTCAGGAGGCTGAGGCAGGAGAATCGCTTGAACCCAGGAGGCGGAGGTTGCAGTGAGCTGAGATCGCGCCACTGCACTCCAGCCTGGGCAACAGGGTGAGACTCCACCTCAAAAAAAAAAAAAAAAAAAAAGTAATTCTGTGCTTTCAGACACATTTTTCCTTAATGAACCCAACAGGAGCTGAGCATTCACAGAAGGTAGCAATAAATATTAAAATAACACTTCTGAATAATAAATACATAGATGAATGTGGAAGCACTGATGTGTTTAAAGAGCCAAGCGATGCCCAACTTCTTACCAAACAACAAATTTTAGAGCTGTTATAACACATATTTAGAAAAGCAGACATAAATACTCTATGATCCCCCAAGCATCAAAACCAATTTGGTCAGTTCTTCATGCTGCTCAGGAGCAACATGCCCCTATGGATTGTTGGAGAGTGTCAAATCCTGGGTTCCTTGACTTAGATTACCCACATTTCTAAAAAAGATTAAATAGGGGAACTGGCTTTGGAAAAAGTCTATTTCCTTTCAGTTTCCTACATCAGTTAAAAGCATCCTGCAGAAAATAGCCTAACAAGGAATAAAAACTGACAATAACTTTCCTTTCAAGACATAATAATCCAATTAGAAAAAACTGAAGCCTTTCAGTAATTTTTGTACATATATTTACACATATGTATCTTTATATAAACTGCTTGCAGCAAAATAGGCTCCGTCTGAAAAATCAGTCTGGCACTTGTGGTTAACATCAAACTGACACAAATACACAAAAAGCCGTCCAAATCACACAACAGTTAGGAGCTACATAGGGCAGCTGGCAGGGAGACAAACATGTAGTACTTGTTCAGGTCAGATAAAAGCAGTAAGTTATCCAGCTAAAATCCTTCTGATTGTCTTCAAAAGTAATTTTGATAACATTGGTAAAGTGATTAGCAAGTTTGTTTTCTCAACTGGATTCTCTCAAACCTTTCCCTTCACTGCACAGAAAGGTAACGTTAGGGTCTGGTGTCTCGCAGAAACAAGCCCTACACAATTGAATCCCAATCAAAGTCATCCTGGATGTCATCTGGAGGCAGGGAGCGCCGCATCTGGAAGGCTTGGGAAGGCATCATGTGCTGCTGGTTCATGGCTCTGTGATGGCCTGTAAGGAAAGAGGCAATATTAGCAGCGACTTGGGTAGAGAAGAAAGAAATAAACTAACCCTTACTGTGTACTTCCTATATGCCAGGTACACATTCTCTCACTAATCCAACCATAAGCCTTCAAAAAGTGGCTCTTATGATCCTCATTTTATAGGTAAGAGGATAGTATCGGTTTAAGAGGATGAGTAAATTACCCAAAGTCACACAACCACAGGGGGCAAAGATAGGATCTGAGGTCAGTTCACTTGACCCACACTCCTTCTGTTATACCAGGCTGCAGTAAGGAAGACACAAGAAAAGTGCCAATGTAGCCAATGCTCTTAGTCTGTTTTGCTCCAATACGTTGTTTCAGTAACATGAATTGGCTCCCATGAGAATGGTAAACAGGATAATGATAGCAGTGCACCAATGATGTCATACTGAATTTTCCCCAGCAAGCTAATTTCTGTGCCACCAAGTAACACCAAGTGAACACAGAGAACATCAACAAGGGAACACAGGAAGCCAGGAGGAACCACAGTTGAGTACAGAATGCCCACCTTCCCATGCTCTTCTTGCACCAGTTTGGCCATGTGCTGTTACTGTATCTTGACAGACCCCCTTCTAAACCAGCTGCTTTTTAAAAGTAGAGGTTGATATTTACTTGTAGAATTCTTTCTTTTATTACAAATTATACATATCCTTTTAACTGTTGTGGAAGTTTTACTGGATTATTTTTCTAGTACTCTGATTACGAAATTTCAAGTAGTCTGCTACTCATTTTTCTCATATGCCCTGAAATATTTTCTTGTACAATTATTTAATGCTAAGGTTTTCAGTATATCACAATATAGGCGAAATGCCTTCATTGAAAAAAAAACCTGTAAGTTCCTTAATGTGGGTCAGGCACTAATTTACACAATTCTCATTTAATCCTAACAACTCAAGGACCTAGGTAGTGTTATTAGCCCCTTGTACAAACAGGGAAGCTGAGGTAGGAGGGTTAGGTAGCTTGCCTAACATCACACAGCCATTAAGCGGCAAAGCATGAAGATTTAAACACCAAGCGCTCTGGCTCCAGAGGCTTATCCACCTTATGGTACCACTTACAATTTACTAGTAAGCACTCACAACAGTAACATTCCTTCCCCCTTCAGCAAAGGACATATCGCTTGGTCCCAACTCCTTCCTCACTGCTGTCTACCACACAGTTCTTCAAGGTTTTAATTCCACCCTCAACCCCATTACCTTTATGTCTTTTCCTCAAAGAGCCTAAGTAAAGAATTGTGTGGCATGCTGAGAAAAACAATGGACTCTGAATCCAGACACTGGGGCTTGAGTCTTGGTTTGGCCACTCACTAAACTGGGTGGCCTAGGCAAGGCATTTCTCCTTCGGAGCCTCCATTATCCTAAGGGATCCTTAAGACACTTTCCAGTTCTAACAATGTGCCGTATTCCCCTGGCTAAATGAAACGTATCCTGCATTCAAGAACCCAGCGGGAAAAGTTTATGAACCAGTTAACTCCTAAAATTTACCTTCTCTAAGAGGTACTTCCCTGGAAACTACAGCTGTGGGAACTCCCTTGGAATGAATGAAGCAGAATCTACAGGAGCTAATAAAGTAGGTTCCTAAAACCTGCTAAAGTCCTGTCAAACACCCTCAACTGTGACCCCAGGACTTCTTAGAGAGGCAAGACAATAAATAACTAGAGTAAGTAGAATCATTGCATCTTGGGCTAAAAAGGGCTTCAGGTCCTACCGTCCAAACACCAACTGATGCTTGAATCCCTTCGTTAGCACTAGTGCCAAGTGGCTGTCCAGACATTGTCCCCTAGCCCCTCTTAACAGGGGGTTCTCTCCTTGAAGCCGCCTCATTCACCACCGGGAAAGCTAACGCTTCTCAGTATTAAACTCTGGGTAATAAATCACACACCCACACCCCCCCCCCACCAACACACACACACATTACCTGCCATCGTTGTTCCTGGAGTGCTGAGTGCCTGTGGGATATGAGGATAACCAGGGGGTGGCATCACTGAAGGAGGGAGATTTTGCCTAGAATCTATGTACAAATTTCCTAATCAGATTAAAAACAGAAAGAGGGAAAATATGTTACCATAAATAAAACAAATGGAGTACTAAAATCTTAACAGAATTGTTACCCTGAAAGTAAACTAAGCAGGTAAAGTGAGGAAAAAAGAGGAAGAAAATACTACTCTTTTCAGATGCTGTAACTGTGGTCTTGGTCTTTTGAACAGGGTGCCAGGCTGGGTGTGAACACACTGGAACTAATGCTGGCACTGCCACTAACTGTAGACTGGTAGGCAAGTTATGTCTATTATTGCTGCTGTCACATACCTCATTACAATTCAAAAGTATTTTTGTATCCATTACTTCATCTGACCCTCCCACTAAGCCCCAAAGGAGGGCAAAACAGGGATTGTTATACCCATTTTACAGATGAGGCAATTGAAACTCAGAAAGGCTAACTTGACTTGCCCAAAGACACGTTAGTTTGACAATGCTAGGACTAGAATTCAGATCTCCTAACTCATAGACTCTTTTTTTTGAGACAGGGTCTCACTCTGTCACCCAGGCTGGAGTGCAGTGGCGTAATCTCAGCTCACTGCTGCTTCTGCCTCCCGGGTTCAAGCGATTCTCCTGCCTCAGCCTCCCAAGTAGCTGGGATTACAGGCATGTACTACCATGCCTGGCTAATTTTTGTATTTTCAGTAGAGATGGGGTTTCACCATGTTGGCCAGGCTGATCTTGAACTCCTGACCTCAAGTGATCCACCTGTCTCGGCCTCCCAAAGTGCTGGGATTACAGGCATGAGCCACAGCACCCAGCCACTCATGGACTCTTTCTACATCACCACCTATTCGCCATTTCCCTGATGTTCTCACCCTTGAAGCAGGCCTAACCATGTGTGCCCTTGTGCCTGGGAAGCACAAGGTAACAGTAAAGATCTGCACATAGTAAAACAGCTACATCAAGCAATGATTAAAAACGTATTATTCTGAGCAGGGCATGGTGGCTCAGGCTTGTAATCCCAGCACTTTGGGAGGCAGAGGTGGGCAGATCACCTGAGGTCAGGAGTTCGACATCAGACTGGCCAACATGGCAAAACCCTGTCTCTACTAAAAATACAAAGAATTAGCTGGGCGTGGTGGCATGCACCTGTAGTCCCAGCTACTCGGGAGGCTGAGGGAGGAGAGTCGCTTGAACCTGGGAGATGGAGGTTATAGTGAGCCGAGATAGTGCTACTACACTCCAGCCTGGATAACAGAGTGAGTCTCTGTCAAAAGAGAGGGGAGTGTGAGGGGAGGGGAGAGGGGAGAGGAGGGGAGGGGAGGGGAGGGGGAAGGGGAGTATTATTCTGTAGTGTGAGGATGGGGACCATGGATCTCATTCAAATTTTATTTCAGAAGTTTCTTAATATATTTTTCATTAACAGGAGACATCAAGTGTTAACACCTCCAAAATGTCAACTACGTTACATCATAATACAAAAGAGAGAGAGAACAAATATGACCCCTCCCCCAATAACTCATGAGGAATGATTATAAAAGTGGTTCACATTGTAAGGAACATCTGGAATTCTGGAAAGGCTACTTCCCTAAGGTTATTTAGTATTTCATGTAAATTACACTTGAATTCTAGTAATGTTGTAATGAAGCTAAAAAACGATAATCATTTTCCCAGAGGAAACTAAAAAGAGTGGAAAAAATCTTCCACTTCTATTAAGGTAAGGCATTCTGTATTTGGCTGCTCACAAGTCTGTACCCTCCAGTGGAAAGCCAGACTATCCAGGCTTGAGATGGCCTCAGAGATAATCTACTCTGACCTTACCTCTGTCCATGTAGATAGGGAAACAGGAACAGAGGAAATGAGAGAGAACCAGGGCCAGAATCCCACACTTCTGACCCCCGTCCCTGCCTCCCATGATAACATGCCTTTCATCAGTGAAGTTTATAGTCAGAACTGAGCTCTTCGATTGACTGACCATACTGATGATTTAGAAAGAAAAAAGAGGAGAAACGTTATACTAAACTATAGCTCTAATACTGGTGCAAGTGACGCGGGGCGGAATCCTGTCTCCAAATGCTGATTGGTCTTCACATGCACGGCTAGTGCACTTTCTAAAGACTGCACCAAGCTGGACGACCAAGGAAGGCATCCCCTGAGCAGGTGTTTTTTTGAGGAAAAAAAGAGAACAAGATGAGAAAATGAGTCATGTGTCTATCTTAGGGAAGACCACTCTGAACAAGAGGGAAGAGCAAGTACAAAGGCCCTGGTTAGGTAGAGCGTGCTACCTAGTCTGTTCAAAGAACACCAGGGAGACCAGTAGTGTTGGAGCACAGGGGTGGAGGGGAGAAGGCAGGAGACAAGATCAGAAATAACGGGTGATCAGATTGTGTAGGCCATATAGGCCATAGTAACAACATTGGTCTTTACTGAGAAAGATGGAGGGTTCTGAGCAGAAAACAGACATGACATGATCTGACCTGTCTTGCAAAATCCCACTTAACCTACAAAGTCCAGCTTAAATGTGTTGTCTTCTAGGAAAATTTTCATCTTTCCAAGAGAAGTATGTACCCCTTTCTCTGAATTCTTACTGCACTTATACCCTATGGAGAAGTGTAGCCCTCAACATACTATATTTCTTTTTTTTTTTTTTTTTTTGAGACAGAGTCTCGTTCTGCCGCCCAGGCTGGAATGTGGTGGCGCAATCTTGGCTCACTGCAAGCTCTGCCTCCCGGGTTCACGCCATTCTCCTGCCTCAGCCTCCCAAGTAGCTGGGACTACAGGAACCCACCACCATGCCTGGCTAATTTTTTAAATATTTTTTTAGAAGAGACGGAGTTTCACCATGTTAGCCAGGATGGTCTCTATCTCCCGACCTCATGATCCACCTGCCTCGGCCTCCCTAAGAGGCCTCCCTAACATATTGTATTTCTTGATGGACCTGTCTCAACCATTAGGTTGTGAACTCTTTGAGACAAAAGCTACTACAGGGGTCTTTATTCTCAGTGCCCAATACACAGTTAGACACAGAAAAGGTGTCTAGTATGTACTCAATGACTGCATCCCTACCTATATTTAATGACCTTTAAGCAAAGCATCAAATTACAGTAGTACAGCCAGAAGATATAAACAAATTATAACCACAGGTAAAAAGATTTAGGAAAAGATGTCATAGACTGTGTTCTATAACATCCTTCTCCCCTTCTCCCTTCCACACTAGCATACTACACCACTAATTTCTGGAGTCTATAGGAAGCTCAAGGAGGTGTTCACCAAAAGAGGGTCCCTGAAAACAGGAATAACAGGAAAGGTTTAAGGAAATGGAGAGACTATATTCTGGGACTCAAGACCTACACCTAAATGAATTTTACAACTTTGGGCAAGTCACTTTCTCCCCCTGGATCAAAATGTCCTTATCTGTTAAATAAAGGGATAAAATCAGTAGCCCTCTGAAAGTCTCCTCTTGACTATACTTCTAAGAAATTATGACAAAGAATTATTGGGGTGTAGAGATGAGGGAAGTGAAAGATCTGAATGGATGTGATATACAGGGATGTAAGGAAGAGAAAAAAGGAATGACAGAAAGACACACTTAAAACAAGAGGAAGCAGGCTGGACATGTAAAAAAAATCTGAATATTTGTGAACAGACATCAGCAGGCATGAAGTGATGAATACTTGGAGCACCATAACTGATGAGAGAACAACTTGTCAGAGGCCAACACAGCTTGGCAGTCATGAGTCAGAAGGAAGATACAAAAGGGGAGTGAGAGTAGAAAGAACTGAATAAACACTGAAGAAAAACTATAGTTTTTCTACCTTTGACAGGCTGTGACTAGGGTAGCACTGAGAATCACAAAGGTGTCACTGGGACCCTAGAGAGGAGGAGGGCCCTGACAAAAGAGATGACAGAAAAAATTAACAGAATCACAGAACACCAGAACAAATAACTAAGGTCAAGGCTCAAGAAGAGATGACTACAGAAGTCTAGGAACAAAGGGCTTTAGGAAAATAACTCAGGATCTCAGTCTAGAGAGAATCCAGGAGTGCCTGGGTACTCTCTGACAGAGGACAGCAGTAGATAAACAGTGTTTTTTCCATGACAAAACTACCAAGTTCCAAGACCAAAAGGTACACATAGACCTTTCTTACAGACTTAGGGCACAAAACTGAAATTCAACAATGTGGGAGCTACTGGCTAACATGTATACTGGCTTTTGAGATTGCCTTCTTCTTCTTCTTCTTTGGAGACGAAGCCTCCCTCTGTTGCCCAGGCTGGAGTGCAGTGGCATGATCTCAGCTCACCGCAACCTCCGCCTCCCAGGTGGCTGGGATTACAGGTACGTGCCACCACGCCCAGTTAATTTTTGTATTTTTAGTAGAGACAGGGTTTCACCATGTTGGCCAGGCTGGTCTCAAACTCTTGACTTCAGGTGATCAGCCTGCCTCAGCCTCCCAAAGGGCTGGGGTTGCAGGCATGAGCCACCACACCTGGCCAAGGCTGCCTTCTTCTAAGACTGACCCACAACTTCTTCTACTTGTCCTGCCTGAGGCAACAATCTATGAGCAACATAGGTACTTACCTCCAAACACACAAGACTAGTGATACATATATAAGCTATTTAATTTCACTTAGTACTTTTTGAGGCTGACTAAAATGATTAGAGGTGGAGTTAGCAAAGAAGTGAACATCATGACAGCACTTAGAAGCAACAATTTTGGATGAATATAGAAAGAAAAGAGGAAAGGAGAAAAAAGGGATAAAAAACAGAGGGAAGTGGTACACCTGGTCTAAGAACTTAAAGCAAGTTGAAAAACTGAAAGTGATATATCCTGAAAGGGACAAAGTATGGGCTTAGAACCCATGAGAGAAACAAAAAAGACATGCTGTCCATCTGCAAGAAAATATTTTAAAAAATGAAATGGAAGAAGGGCACATAAGTGAGGATACCTGAATTACAGAGATCTTGATGCTTAAAAATGAATATATATCAGAAAGATACCAAAAAGAACTAACAAAAGGAGAGAGAAACAAAGAAGCTAAAAAGTTATCAAAAACTAAATTCTCTCTGGCACAGAGAGAAATCAGTCACGGGACTGAATGAGGCCCTTGTGTGGATATAATTCACTGAATGAATAGGTCACCAGAATCAAAGAGTGACTGAAAGTTTCAGGCAGGATAAGCAATTCAAAATAGCTTAGGAAAAGCTATTCAAGATGGAAGAAGAAAAGATAATAGATTTCCACTACATCAAAGGATAAAGAAATAAAGATTTCATGAAAAGAAAGACATAGATTGATAAGCTTGAGTTGAATAAACTCAAACCATGGGTGGATGACAGATGTGAAATAAGATAGAATAATGGTTAAAGGAAGCCACTCAGGACAGAGAAGAGAGAGCTTGTTGGCATAAAATGTAAAGTCAATATAACACACAGAAAAGAAATAAACTTGATAAGACAAGGTAAGGAATTAAAATGAAGAAAGAAGTAACTTGGATATGAAATTCCTATAGAAAAATGTGGGCAGTGCAATCAGAGTAGAAGACATGGCTGCAAGGATAAAGAATAAAGGAAGAAAGCGAGATTTTAAAAATACATAGGAAAGATTTTGGGTCTAAAGTAAAACATCAGTGAGACTATTTTCCATTACGTCCACTCTTCAAACACTTTGAATTCTTGCATTTTAACATTCTTAGGAGATAGACAAGACACGCCGATTTCCATTGCAGATCTGTACAAATTTAAATTAATATAATCTCATAATTATGTCATATAAAAACATGTTATCTCCAATATAATTTAATTATTGTTTGATAACTTAGTAAAAGGTTAATGACAACAGTTAACTGTAAATAATAAAGCAATCATATAAATCACAACAGAAGAACATACAGTCTCTTTACCTCAATTTTTCTAAGATATACTCTACATATAAATTATTTGCTTTCATTCATTTCTTATAAATAAAAATTTGTAAACAGATCACTGTCACCATTAGCAGCAAACCAAGTTGGTTAAGACAGTTACTACATTTCGTATGAATGAGAAAATGAGAAAAATCAAGAAGATAACTAATCCCATACCTGTTCCAATGTGTTGGGAAGGTTTTGTTGGATGCATGGCACCATGACAAACATTTTGCTGAACATTACTCTGTGAATGAATAAGGCCAGTTTGTGTAAAGAACTGATTAAGAGAAGAACAGAGATCGGCAAACTGAACTTGATCTAAAGACCAGTTCTTGAGATCTGCCTGTCTCATACTCTCCATCAGACCTATGAGGAAAGCATTAAAAATATGTTAGCACAGTTATGCAACAAACATTGCAAGGAAAATAGCAAGATACAATTTTTTTCAGCCCTCAAAATTTCCACTCACTCCATTTTATGGCAGTGATTTGCCCACGCAATGAAGAATGATCTTTTTAAGTTATTCAAAGCCCAATTATTTTAAATGTGGCCAAATTTCTTTCAGAACTTGTCTGTGACCCTCTGCTATATCAACTGGCCAAAATCATTATGAATTTTACCAACTGCAAAAGAAATGCTATATAAGATGTTTATTTCTACTACAAAGAAAGTTATAATCTAGCAGAGAAACAGGATCATGTGTATTTGGTTATATGTCAAAAAGAACCAACACTCACCTTGAAACTGTGAAAGGTCTACATCTGACCAATTAACACTGCTGGCAATTCGACAGCTTTCTTTTAGCATATCAAGTGTCGCATACCAATCATTTGAAACACCTATAAAAGTAATATTGACAACAGTCTAATTCCTAGATGGTGAAAGGGTGAAGTGTGGTAAGGGAAAACGATGAGCTGGCCCTATTCCTGAAATTGGCTGATTCTTGTCCAGTCTTACAAGGGGATTTGTACTCATTATTATCATGTGTTGAGCAATCTGCTCTGTGAGATAGGCAGAAAGGTATTATTTCTCTCCATTTTACAAATAAAAGAAACTGAACAAGAGAGGTGACATAACTTAGCAAGGTTATCATGATGAATCTAAGACTTGAACCCAGGTCTTCTAACCTCCAGTCTGGCAGCTTCCAAACTGCCACATCACCTAGTAATATCAAACTTGATACTGCTCTTTACATTACATGAACAGGTGGGAAATGTCATGCAAATCTGTATTTTCCCCTATATAAAGTTCATTTTCCTGTCTTGCTATGACCTTAAAAGAACTTAGAGAGGCAGGTTCTCATTTAGAGGCAATACACAGTACAATTTAATGCAATGACTTAAGGCAGGTGGATCAGATCATATAGTAAGAGTAAATGCTTCTTCCAAGGCAATCTTAGGAGAAAAAAATTTAACACAGTCCCCCTGCCAAGTTAGTGAAGGAAGAGGAGTGAGATCTCTGTAAGAAATGCTGATGAATCCACGTCACGGCATTTCTAGTCAGAAATGGTAACCTCTGGTATGACATCAGAAGAGTTTAAGACTCCATAATCTGTATGTCAGCAAACCAGTCATTAGTCAGAGGCCATGTAGCAAGAGTTACCCTCAATGAGACAGCAGTGCTGAATAGAGGAAGAAAATTCTCCATTCAGTGACTGCTGTCAAGCCACTCTATTTCTAGGATGACCCCTGCATGGATGAAGATAAAGACCAACAAAAAGGGTTGGTTGGTTTGCTTTTGCTACATCAAGGCATCTCTTGGCTATATCAACTACTGGCTACTTGATTACAAAATTCTGCCAATTATGGATTTTTAAAATAAACAATCAACTAGAGACAACATGACCCTGCCATGAAGCAAGTCATAATTTAGGAAGAAATTTGTTGCGGGGTGGGAGGGGATTAAACTAATACCCAAATGAGCCACGAACATGCAAGTCTACCAGACTCAGATCCTTTAGTTCAAGAAGAACTTCACGGATAAGGAAACCAAAGTTCAAAGGAATTATATGATTTAAGTCACTTAGTAATACAACAGCCAAAGCAGTACTAGAATCCTGATCTCTTGAGGTAAACGCAACTCAGGTAGTCAAAAGGTCAGGGTAGGAAAAAGGTTAACTGAAATGAAATTATAACCAGGAACCAGGGCACTTGCCATGACTAATTTGTTGCTGTGGGTAAGAGGAAGAGGAGGCTCCTTTAATAAATACTGACTTGGCAAATAAAAATAAAGCAAACTCTGCAAAGAGTGGGTGAGCAAACCCTACCCACTTAGTAAATGTCTGCTAATTTTAGTTCTTTTAGAATAACTGGTGTTACAAGCTTTGAAGTCAGACATGTCAGAATATAAACCCCAGTTCTACCACTTACCACAGTATGATCTTAAGCAAATTACTTAAAATTCTTTTAGTTGCATTTTCCTATATATAAAATGTAGTCATCTATACTTGATTTGGGAGGATAATGTAAGATAATGTATCTAAATTACAAACAACAGTTAAAATCAAAACCTGCAAGGGTTGCTGGGTTTGCCTATGTTGCCACAATAAATTTTAATCAAGAAAATCGCCAGGTCAGTCTATGAATTAAATGAGTTACAACTATAGGATTATAGCAAGGAAACACAAAAGGAAACAGATGAAAAGAGGTTTTGGTAGCAAATACTACATGAGCTCCAAATAACAAAGGACAGATCCTAATTCACAGTTAGCCAAACACAAGCCAGGAGACAAAAACTTACCAGAATTACAGGATACCTGTTGTGGGGGTGGGGGTGCCTGATGTGTTAACGTCTGATGCTGATGGTTCGGATGGTGCTGTATGTGTTGATGTGGAGAGGGATGCTGGGGGTGAGGAGACTGGAGCTGGCTGTGTTGCTGTGGGTGTGGTGCTGGGTGCGGGGAACGCTGCGGATGCTGTGGTAAACCATGAGGTCGATGGGGAGGATGTGGAGATGGCTGTGTGTGCATCTGGGGGTGAGATAGTGAGACCTGTGCAACCGAATTACTGCCTGTGGTATTGAGGCCACTGCCATGACTGTTGGACAGGCTGCTTTGGTTGCTGTGTGGGTGAGTGCTCACTGTACTGCTGGGAGAGTGCTGATAGGAACATGAAGTGTGGGACTGCTGGGAAGATTCAGAAGGGATGTTCATCAAACCTAAAAACAGTCAGAGAGAGCAAGATTGTTTATGGTCGGATTTCAGCTGTATTTTATGACAAACGTTTGTAAAATTATTAATGTAACAAAAGCATATGATGCCAGGGTGCTACACTGGTTCAATTTAACAAGTGCTAATGCAACATCCACTACAAACTAGGCTCTGTGGTTATTGAGTAGAAATATAATTCCCCACCCTTGAGCGGAAGAGAAAGACAAGATTATGACCAACAATATAAGTACTAAAACTAAAGTATACAGAGGATTATGAAAACTGCTCCTTGTCTGTTCAGCTAGGAGGAGGCTCAAAATATAGAAAAGCCTTTGTTTTAAAGACAGTGCCTGAATTGAGTCTTGAAAGGTAAGTAAATGTTAGGGGAAAAGTGGGAAAGGTGTTGGGGTCACACTCAGGATGGTTCTCTGTAGGCATAAAGACCAAGGCTTTGATAGAAGATCGCACAATCTAAACTAAAACCCAATTGGCTAACAGTTTAAAACTTTTCCAAATAGGTAAAAGTAATGGAAAGACAAAGGAAAAGAGGACGTTGTTTATGCCAAATTAGGGAAGGGGCATAGGCTGCGAGCTGGAATGTGCCTGTGAGCACGTCCAGCACAAACATCTTGGTTAAGGTACAAGGACATAGAATGTACTAGGCGCCTGTGAGCATGTTTAACAGCTACATAGGATAGGGCCCAACAAAGAGTTATTAGCATAAAGTAAGGAGGCTTAAAGGAAGTTAGTTTTTAAAAGAAACTATTATTTCTAACACTTATGATTTATTCTTTAACAAGAAAGGAAACTTTTGAAGAGGAACTTTTTACTTTCTACATAGTGAAGGTATAAGCTGCAGGATGAGCTCTATAAATGTTAGCTGCCATGATGATGATTAAGCCAAAAGTGCTTAATGTTAAGGATAATTTTTGTTTGGTCTGCAAGTAGTTAGATAATCTTACTGCAACATTTGGTTCTATGTAACTAGACTAATTTCAAATCCCAAAGGGTGGCCCATGCAATGTTATGCTGAACCAAACATAAAAATAATTTTATTGAATGAAAAAAAAAAAACAAAACAAGATAATATCAATCAATAAAATAACCAAGTTTTAAAAAGATAAAATTATTCTCATATTTGTAATTAGTAGTAAAACTGTATTTGAGTACACTGCAAGATAATCTTAAAAGCTACCAAGTTTTACAGGCAGAAGAGTTAATAAAAGTTCTTGCCTTGGCCCTAGAAAATAGTCACATATAAGGAATCTGTAGGGTTATTACCGTAAGATCAAAGAAAGCAGTAATTTATCAATTTTCAATAAAATCCTAGCATTTTACAAGGGAACCAAGGTCTGATCTGTATCAACATTTTCAATCTCAAATTATTTTTAAATAAAAGAAAGCAAAATATCTCTCCAGAAGCCCAATATATAAAACTGATAAGTATACTAAAATTGTTTCTTTGAAGCTGGGGAAGGAAGCTTACTAGGTCTACCTCTGCATCCGCACATTTCTCCTCTGGCAGTCCCAAAGATCTTTACAAAAGCCAAAGCCTCTGAAGAAAACAATCTGAAAATCACTGATCTAATCCAATCCTCTTTATTGTACAAATGGGGACACTGAAGTCCAGAGATGAGAAAGTTAACTCAGTTGACTTAATGGCAGAACCTGGACTAGAACCCAGAATTCCCATCGATGCTTTTTTTTTTTTTTTTTTTTTTTTTTTAAATAGTGTGATGGAATGGAATTATGGGTTTCAGAAATTGTCATTGTTATTTCAAAGCCCTTATTTTTCTATTATGAATACCAAGGCTGGATTTGCTTAGCAAACTCTTCTATTAGTTCTTTTTATACTTTTATAGATAAAAAACTTAAAAGTTGAGAAAACATATGAATCTTACTTTAAATTCAAATGCTAACCAGAAAAAGCCATTTCACATACACATGATCAGTATTCATCAATATAAGTAACAGTATATAATATTAACATTAACTGAAAGTAAGTATTAACATGCAAACAGTATAAAGACAAGGATTTCTGTTTCTTTTTGTTCACTGCTGTGAACATATAAACTTTCTGGGTTGGGGTGCTACAGTTTCAATGTATGTGTCCCTCCAAAATTCACATGTTGAAACTTAAACCCCCAGGTGATGGTATTAAGAAGTGGGACCTTGAGGAGGTAATGAGGGATTGGGCCTTGCAAAAGGGATGGAGAGAACTAGCTACTTTTTGCCCTTCCATGTTGTCTGCCACATGAGGACACAGTGCTCAGCTCCATGTGAGAATACTGCCAAAAGGCACCATTTACGATGAACAAGCCCTTGCCAGACACCAAATCTGTTGGTTCCTTGATCCTGAACTTCCCAACCTCCCAAACTGTGAGAAATACATTTCTGTTGTTTATAAATTACCCATTCTAAGGTATTTTTGACACAGCAGCAGGAAGGAATAAAACATGGGGTATAAATAGTTAATGTGCCAAACAAACAAGTAATTAGGAAATGCTTCAACAGTAGAGTTCCCAACAATTTCTGACTAGTCATCTTTGGGGAAAAGATGTGACATTTTTACCCTCTGATTAAAATTAAACCAGCAGTTAATGGGACGAGAACACATTAGAGCAAGAATCTAGCATTTGGTTGAGATATAATAGTGTGTTCTCAACTAAAGTCACTTTTAATATTAAAATCTGACTTATGTATATTGTGTAAAACAATGACCCAAAGTTTACTAGTAGCTGATGTATTCACTTTTAAGTGCCACACTCAAAATCACAAATTTGGTGCTACCACATTCCGATAGTTATCTTTTTGCTAATACCAGTCAGATCAAAAGCAAGGCACGTCTATTCTTGTGGTGCAACATTCACCACTCAAACACTTCATATGCCAGATATCACTAATTAATTATAGTGGTGTTTCCCATATGGTATAGATGCAGTGTCAGAATTCTTTAACACAGTGCTCCTGGATGACACTAGTAAACAAGTAAGTAGGCATGCAACATAAAATTTATCTGCCATTTTTGTGCCATGATATAAACAGAACATACTAAAGGCACAAAGGGCAAAATATAATTATCCAATTCTTATTGTGATGATAATATTTTAAGATTAAGAGTATAACAGCTGTCATGTGAAATAATTTAAAAACCTTTTTCCAATAAAACTTTGTCATAAAAAAGGTTTTAAGAAAACTCACCTTGTTGACTAAGTGACTGCTCAAAAACTGACTTATAAAGGCTCCGAAATGAGGCACTAAGATCTTCAAAATTATATTCTGAGAAAAGTAGTTGCTTGTCTCTTTCTGGAAGGTTGTACTGTGGTTGCTGCTGAGGAGTTAATGATTGAGAGACCGATTCTGGATGGCTTGTCACCTAACATTAAAAGAAAACACAACTAATTCAGCCTCTCTACTAATTACAATTGGCTTGTTATATAAAATATATAACTGAAAACAGTGCCAACACTGGAATTCAAAGAAAATAACTCTTCTGTCTCAGGCTTTCCCATCCTCTGTTAAAACATAATGGACAGAAAGCAAAACAGTTAAACTGAATCTTGAAGAACTGTAGAAGTCTAACCCAACCTCCATATTTCACAGAAGGAAAAGAATTCAAAGTTAAATAACTTGCCTTAGATCATACAAGTAAGTGATGAGTTAGGCCTAGAATCCTTCTAGGCTTTCTGTAAAATCTTCAATCGTGATTTCCACAGAAGCTATTTTATCTCAAACTCCACTAAAACTATAAAACTACTAACATTTCTTTCATTTATTCAATTATTTTTTAGTATACAAACCCAAATACTGTGAGTACTATGAGTCAGATGTATGGCTCTGCCCAAAGCAACAAGGAGCTTAAATATGCCTAACTCTTCATCTCCAGGGAAAACTTATCTTTAAAAGCAGGAAAACTAGAAATAAAATCAATAAAAGATAATCATTTGTATTTCTTAAAGACTACGTACTATATGAAAAGGTGGTAAACTACCATTTGTTTAGTGTTTTGAAAAATTAATGTACGAACACTGACTAGAAACTTACGTAGCCATTAAAAATAATGCTCATAAGGAGTCTGCAATAACATGGAAAAATATGGATTTTTACATAAGAAAATGGCTCCGCCGCTGGCACCCTAGTGTCCTTACACATCTCCACACAAACAATGTAGGCAAGGCTCCATGGCAGGATGACCTAAGCCTTGGTGGAACACCCTGTGATTATCCTGGAACAAGTGGTTTTATTTATTAAAATTCTCATCTGCCCTCATGTCTTGCAGGAGATGGCCATGGGGCAGTTACTCATCCACTTTTCTATTTTGCAAGAGGTTGCCAAGAAACAGGTTCTCATCTACCTTCCTGGCTGAGTGAGGCATGGGACTTTCTGCCTTACTCCCTTAGGGTACAGCTGCAGGTTACAAAACTGCTTAGCTGCACTATGGAATTTGTTCCTCTATTACAGAGTGAGCTACTACTCGAGTAGTCTGTCATCTAGTACTGTCATGTGGGATGTAGGGCGCTGACACCATGCTAACCTGGTTTATACTGTCCGTATAAGTAATAAAACTACCTCAATCCATGTGGGCTCATTGTGGCCTTACAGGATCAAACTATATAGGTGTGATAAACCCAATCGGCAGCTGCCACTGCACTGTTGCTTAGGGACTTCTCGACCATTTGACACTTTATTGTTGAAAGAAAACAGCAGGGATGGGCATGGTGGCTCAACGCCTATAATTCCAGCACTTTAAGAGGCCAAGGTGGGCATATCACCTGAAGTCAGAAGTTCGAGACCAGCCTGGCCAACATGGTGAAACCCTGTCTCAACTAAAAATACAAAAAGTAGCTAGGTGTGGTGGCTCACGCCTGTAATCCCAGCAACTTGAGAGGCTGAGGCAAGAGAATCGCCTGAACCCGGGAGGCAGAGATTGTTGTGAGCTGAGATAGCGCCATTGCACTCCAGCCTGGCCAACAGAGCGAGACTCCATCTCAAAAACAACAAAAAAAGCAGTCTACAAAGTCTCGCTTTAAACAGGGCAGTTTAACCCTGTTACATTTATTGGCAAAACAAACATGTTAGTTCTTACTTCTGTCATCTAGTTCTATACATGCTTTTTAAATTTGTCCTTTTATAATGCTTTGTGATACTGGACAGTGTTCTTTGCGTTCTTTTGGTCAAGATTTTTTACACTTATATTACTTCAAAAAGCAACTTAAAATCATTATATCTTTGCTGAGTTTGCTTCAATGTTCCAACTATTGTTTTATAACTTGACTTTGTCATTATTATTTAATTAATCTTGATCACGGGTAAATAATTTTTTTCAGGAAAGATACATGAAAACAAGGGCAGGATACTTTCTAATCTCTGCATATCAAAGAAAGTCTTTCTCTTGCCTTCACACATGAATTAAAATTTGGGCATAATATTTGTTATTCCAAACTCATTCTCTCAAAACTCTGCATACAATGCTCCATTATCTTCTGGCATTTAGTAGTATCAAAGAGAAGCCTGAGGCCAGGCATGGTGGCTCATGCTTGTAATCCTAGCACTTTGGGAAGCCAACAGGGCAGGAGGATTGCTTAAGCCAGGAGTCCGAGACCAGTTTGGCCCACTTAGCCAAGACCCTGTGTCTAAAAAGAGAGAGAAAAAGAGAGGTGGAGGTCTGATTTGTGTTTCTTTATATATAACTTACTTATTCTGTCAGAGTATTTATACGGGTAACCACTTATGAAATTTTAAAATTTGCCATAATGTATCTAGATACAGCAGTCCTTTAGTATCTGCGAGGGATTGGGTAAAGGAACCCCAACCCACTAGAATACAAAATCTGCACATGCTCAAGTCCCTTATACAAAATGTTATAATATTTGCATATAACCTATCCTCCCATATACTTTAAATCATCTCTAGATGATTAATACCTAATACAATGCAAAGTTATTAAACTACATTTTTTTCCTTTAAAAAAAAAAAAGAAAGAAATACAGTCTCATTCTATCGCCCAGGCCGGAGTGCAGTGACATGATTACTCCTGGGTTCAAGTGATCCTCCCTTCTCAGCCTCCTAAGGTGCATGCCACAGTGTCTGGCTATTTCGCTTTTTAAAGACGGGGTCTCACTATGTTGGCCAGGCTGATATCAAACTCCTGGTCTCAAGCAATCCTCTTGCCTCAGCCTCCCAAAGTACTGGGATTACAGGTATGAGCCAACTCATTCCAGCATATATTTTTTATTGCTGTACTTTTTTTTTGTTTTTAATTGTATTTTGTTGTTCAAATATTTTCAATCCAAAGTTTGGTTAAATCTGTGGATGTGGAACCTACAAATATGAAGGGCTGACTGTATACGTTTTTCCCCCATTAATTTCTTCTAGAACTCAGTATCCCTTTAAATCTCTATTTCTTCTGAAAATCGCTTCTATAACAACTTTTTCTTCTGCAGGGACAACTACAATTCTCAGTTCTCCACATTTATTGTCTTCTTTTACATAATTTTTATTCCATTTTCTTTCTTCTCCATTGTGGGATAATACTTTTTTCCACCAGGCAATAATAATTTTGCAGAGGCAACTTTCTTTTTTCCTACATTCAATGTGAATTTTAATTCTGCTATGTTTTTCTTTCCCTTCTGTTATTTTCTTTCGGGTCTCTCCCTTTATATCTTTGTCCTGTGTAAGTTTTTTCCTATTTACTCATCCTGGAACAACAGGGAGTGATCTGGTAAGATCAAGTTTACACTGACAAACAATGTGGTGTGTAGCTCTTGGGCTCTATTATCTGCTCACTGAGGAAGACAGTTGCCAGGTAGTTTGAAAAGAATAACAGATACCCTAAGAGTCATGTTCTTGTAATAGGTAACAAATTAGTATAGAAGCAAGAGTACTCATACACAGGTCCCTTTATAGCATGGCTTTTTGCCCCCTGGATCCAAACTGAAAATACATGAGTAGTTAAAAATTGAGTACCAGGCCACCCTGACCTCTGGGGTTTACAGAATTCCCTTCTCAGATCTACAGCTGGAAACCATGTCGACACACACATCTTCTAAGCTCTTTTTCTAAGAAGTATAGAATATCACCAACTATTGCTCTACTAGACTAAAGTGCAATTTTTTTCCTGTTCCAATGGCTTTTCTCTTGGACACAGAACAGACAGAATAAAGTAGACCAAAATCTGTTAACACTGCACAACCATTTTTTAAAAATCGAATATGGTACCAAATTAAAACACTAACAAGTTACAATCTCCTCTAAATAAGTTTTATCTAAAGTTAATAAACTTATTAGTGAGAAAAACATACCTTCATTTTTAAATTTGCATTTCAATTATGTTTGGTTTAGTTTTAAGTACTAAATGAATAACTGTTAACATGTTAACTTCATCAAGACTTACCGGTGTATAACTATGCACACTTCCAACACTGTTCAAATTAACAGATGCCAAACTCTGGTCTGAGAGACTGTTGTTAAGGCTACTGCGTGGGCTATCACTACCATCCTGATCAGTGTTATACAGTGTTACCTAAAATGAAAAAAGAAAAATGACAACTGAATATAAGGAGTACTTCTTAAGCAATTCTGCAAAAATACAACTGAGCAGGCATATGGCAAGAAGAAATCTCAGTGGCCTTTCCCTAGGTGCTCACCCCAATTCCATGCCCCGTATGGCTAAGTTCATGTTCATCATAAAATAATTTTCTCAATACTCAAACTAAAGGACATGTCTTTTAGAGGTATAGAAATTCAATTTATAGCATAATTTACCAGGTATAATTAGCCCATAAACATTTAATAAAAGAGGAATATAATAGATTTTTACTCTATTGAATATTTCTATAATGCATACATTTTTGCTCAGGCTTTAAACAAAATTACTGTTCTATCAGAATCTTAGAAATCAAAAAGAAGCATATACAAAAAAACAAGATTTTTTTTTTTAAATCACAGGCATCACAGTATTTTTAATACTGAAGATTGGAAACAAATGTTCAACACATTTATAAAATCATAAATACATGATCTAACTTTAAAAAAATATGTTAATATATACATTAGATATGAAGAACTGTCAAACTGTTGTTAATGGTTTTCTGGAAGGGGCTGAGGATTCCTGAAGACTTACATTTGTGTATATTTTTACAGTGCTTGAGTTTGTCTATAAGCATTATAATTTTTAATTTAGAAACAAACAAACAAAAAAAGGTATTTTTGGAATAGAAAACTAGCCTATTTGCAGTGAGCCAAGATGGTGCCACTGCACTCCAGCCTGGTGACAGAGCAAGACTCTATCTCAAAAAAAAAAAAAAAAAAAAAAGTAAATATAAAGGAAAAAACAAATAATACACATTATCATGAATAAGAGTTCTGACCTCATGGACTCTCTACAAAGGTCTCAGTTGCCCAGGTATCCAGAGACCACACTTTGAGAACTACTGATACACTGTATGACCAGCACTCTAGAAGCTCATGTACTCTCCCAGTCATCATGCATGTCAGTCATTATCCATCCTGTATCTCCTGTCCCAGGTAACCACTTCTATCACTATTGATTGGTTTTCCTATTTTTGAACTAAGTATAAATGGAATCACATAGTGTATAACCTTTTTAAAAGGCCTTGTTTTCTACTGCATTAATATCTACTCTTAATCTTTATATTTCCTTCTTTCCTTTTTAAAATTCATTTTTTTCATGCAATAGAGCTTTATTTTTTTATCATTTACATATTTGGAAGTATAAATCCTCCATGTTTTATCCTTTTCTTCAATATTTTCTTTTCTTTTTTTGAGACGGAGTCTTGCTTTGTCACCTAGGCTGGAGTGCAATGGTGCGATCTCAGGTCACTGCAACCTCCGTCTCCCGGGTTCAAGCGATTGTCCTGCCTCAGCCTCCCAAGTAGTTGGGATTACAGGTGCGCGCCACCATGCCTGGCTAATTTTTGTTATTTTTAGTAGAGACAGGGTTTCACTATGTTGGTCATGCTGGTCTCAAACTCCTGACCTCATGATCTACCCCCACCTCAGCCTCCCAAAGTGCTGGGACTACAGCCACTGCACCCAGCCTTCAATATTTTCTTTAGCTAACTTTAGTCATTTGGATTCTCATTTTTGTTTTACTATCAGCTTATTTTTCACCCATCGCCTCTCTTCCCACAAAGAACATCTGGACTGGAATCACATTAAATTTGTATAGCAACTCTGGAAAAACTGACTTCTTTACAATAGTCTTCTGCATGAAAATTATATAATCTATTTATGTCGTTTTCTTTCAGTAATTTTTGTAGTGTTCTGTGTAGAGTTCATCTTTCTTTAAGTCAAGGTATTCGATGTTTCTGAATGCTAACTTAAGTGTTATCTTTCACATTTTATTTTCAAACTATCTGTGGCTAGCAGGCAGAAATAAAATTGATTTCTGAAGAGAATTCGCTAAATTCACTTATTAATTTTAAGGCTTTATCCATAGATTCTGTTCAATTTTCTGTGATCATCAGTGGCAACTTTGTCTTTCAAAACTTTATGCTTTTTATTTCTTGTTTGTAACTTCTAACTGGTAAGGACCTCCAACACAATGTCAAATAAAAGTGCTGACAGCAAACATCTTTCTCTTCTTCCATACCTCAAAGAGAAAGTTTTCAGTATTTCACCATTTAATATAGCATTTGCTATATGCTTTGTAGATATTCTTTATCACATTGAAAAAAATTTCCACCTATTTACAGCTTTCTAAGGGTTTTATTAAGTCATGACCTCTGAGTATGCCTTTGTAATAATCCGCATAAAATGTGGAGTATACATGTAGCACTTCTAACTACAAACAGAAGAACAACAGCAATAGATTTCCTAGTGCTAGACCTAGCCTGCATTTCTAGAATACAACTGTGTTTGTGATATTCTTTTTTATGTATTGCTGGATTAAATTAGACAACATTGTGTTTAAGATTTTAACACCTATGCTCATGAGACTGGCTGAAAATTTCCTTTCTTGTAAAGTTTTTTTCAGGTTTTGCTACTTAGGCTATGATGGTTTCATAATATAAATTGAGACATGTTACCTCTTTTTAAAAATTCTCTTGAAGTGTTTATATAAGATAAATGTTATTTTTTCATTACATAATTATAAGAATTCCTTGAAGCTTGCTGGGCCTGAAGTCTTCTATAAACAAATATTTTTAATTACGGGTTTAATATATACAGAAGTATTAACGTTTTCTATTTATTCTTGTGCCAGTTTTGATAAGTCATTTTTTACGATTTTGTCTATTTCATCTAAAATTTCAACTTTATTTATGTAAGATGTTCATATCTATCCTTCCATTATCTTTTTAATTCTGTAGAATCCATATAGCTCCTTTTTTCATTCCAGATATTAGCAAATTGTATTTCTCTTTCATCAACTTTAATAGTACCTTTCTGTTGTTTCATTTTTGAAAGCTTTTTATTGCTATATCTCCAAATTTACTAATCTTTCCTTCTGTTTAGTCTGTTATTAATCCCATCTAGTGTAGTTTTCAACTCAGACACTGCAATTTTTATCTCTAGGAGTTTGCTTTGGGTTTATATTCCACGTGTCTACACAGATTGTTCAATGTGTCTTTTAGCTTCTCCATGAAATACAGATATAACTGCTTTAATGTCCTTTTCTAAGCTAATTCTATCATCTCTATCATTTCTGGGTCAGTTGTGACTTTTTCCTCATTATGGGTTGTTTACTGTAAAAAAGTAAAGAACATTAGTGAGCTTTGGGGACAGTTTCAAGTAAACTAATAAATGTATAAGTTGCTGGTGGCAATCCAGATCTACGCAAAGAAATAAAGAATACCAGAAATGGTAACTATGTGGGTAAATGTAAAGCCATTTTTTTTTTCTGATTTAATTCTCTTGAAATGGTAATTCACTGTTTAAAGCAAAAATAACAAATATGTATTGTGGGTTTCTATCATAGACAGAAAAAAATGGGAGCGTACAGTAATAAAGTTCTTATACATGATATAGTATAGTATCTTCATATTTTTAGTAGAGATGGGTTTTTGCCATGTTGGCCAGGCATGTCTTGAATACCTGGCCTCAAGTGATCCACCCGCCTCAGCCTCCCAAAGTGCTGGTATTAAAGGGGTGAGCCACCACACTCAGCCCAAATGTTGTATATCTTTAAATGAGGTTGTTTGTTGTTTTGATTTGGTCTGCATGTTCTGAGTCACAGAAAGGCATGCTTAAATATATTACCATGATCTTCTTCATTCCTTTTTCCTCTCCTCCTGCACACTAAAAACAACCTTGTTTGACCTTTTCCCCATGTCCCATTTACCTCAAATTTTTCTGAATTTTCCATCTTTTCTTCTCTCTGTGCTTCCATCTGCACGTTTTCTATAGACCTATTTTCCAGTTCATTAAATTTCTCCGCTGATGTGCCTGATCTGCTATTAATCCCATCTGCCAGGTTTAATCAAGTTTCCTCTTGATTCTTCCATATAAATTCCAGTTCTCTGGTAAATTTTCTATAACTCATCTATTTTCTTGACCATATCAGTTATAGTTATTTTGCGATCAATGTTTATACTGTCTCCCCACAACTGCATATTTACTTATTTCAAACTCTCTCTCCTAGCACACCTGGAAATTTTGACTGAATGCTACACCTTACACTTATGGAAAATTACAGAAGCTCTGGATGATGTTATCTTCCTCCAGAGAGAATTCCGTTTTCTTTTGGCAGAAAGAATATTAGCATATCACTCTAGTAACTGTTGAGGCTGATCTATCTTGGCTTGCACTTACTCTTAGAACAAAATTCTTCTCAGATATCAAGTTGAAAGCCTACGGTGTATTACCATGGCTCTCTCCTCCTTTGAAGACCATAAACTACAATATTTGTCCCTCCTGTTCTGTGAGAGTGTTGAATTTTGGCTAGCGAAAAACTACTTTGTGTCTGAGCCCTAGCATACACAATCAGGAGTTGGCAAATGCCTTAAGTGGATACTGCTTACAAAAAGTTGAACTCAGGCGGGTGCGGTGGCTCACACCTGTAATGCCAGCACTTTGGGAGGCCAAGGCGGGCAGATTACCCGAGGTCAGGAGTTTTGAGACCAGCGTGGCCAACATGGTGAAACCCCATCTCTACTGAAAATACAAAAATTAGCCAGGCGCAGAAGTGGGCACCAGTAAAGCTACTTGGGAGGCTGAGGCAAAGAATTGCTAGAAACCGGGAGGCGGAGGTTGCAGTGAGTCAAGATCGCACCACTGCACTCCAGTCTGGGCGATAGAGTGAGATCTCAAAAAAAAAAAAAAAAGTTGAATTCACCCGAGATTCCTCAGGATCTCGGCTCTGCAAGCCCTGGCTGTTCGGTAACTCCAAACTCCAATTTTTGTCTCCCTGGTTTAATGAGTGCTCTATGCTACTGCTCCCTGTGTAGCCCCCCTACGCCATGCACTGAGAATTGGGAAATGTACCAAAGGAAAATGTACAAAGCTTATCTCAATGTGTTTACCTCTTCTCTGGGCTCCTGACCCCTGAAGTCCTGGCTGTCTTAGTTTCCAATACCTCCTTCTTCTTCTTTTTTAATCAAAGAGGTGGTAGGGAGGGGTGTGTGGCTATGTCTGTCTGGTATTTTACACAGATAGGCAGAAAGGATAATCTAATACTAGTAGTCTGTCATATCTGGATGCAGAAATCCAAAACCTTCAGTTCCTTTGACATCCACATTATTTGGTCATAAAGTCCCAGCATTACTACTTCCTAATTGTTTCCTAGTAACCACACTATCATCTATGTTTAGGTCCTCATCACCACTTAGACTACTGCACAGAGCAGTATTAGGTATTTCTGATTCTAACCCATCCACTTCACCAGAAATTCTTATCTAGCTGGTCACCATTAGAGATCATTTTTTAAAGTACATATTTCTGGGCCCTACTCATCATGACACAATAACTGATTTGGTAGAACTGCAATGGAATCCTGGGATTACCACCACTACCACGACCCACCCCCCACCCAACTGCCCCATAAATCCTCTAAGTGACTGTGATGTAATGATTTCACATTGCCACGTGGGAAGAATCATTCCTCTATGCCTAGGCTGCCAGTTTCCTTTCTGAACTGGAAATTTGAATTATGTCACTCTGATTATAATCTGTCGTCTGTTTAATCATTATCTTTCTACAAGTAAAAGGATCCTAGGAGTGCCATGTTAGTGCAATGGTGTATGTGTATGTGTTCACATTTACGTGTGCGCGTGAAGTGAGAGAATGAAAGTCAGAGAGAGGGAGAGAGAAAAAGAGGGTGAAATCTAGAGGGAGAAAATGAAAACAAGACTGAAAGAGAATCTAAGCATAAGTATGGGAGATGTATGGCTCTGGAGTACTCATGGTCTAGTAGGTAAGAAAACAGATGAACAAAACTGGATTCATGAACCTCCCAGAACCTTTTTAGGGTTTTGAGATGTAACGTTAAGAAACTGTCTTATAAAGAAGAGACCGATATATACCTGTATCCCACTAGGTATATAATGACCCACCACAAAGTTGTGACTCAACATCAAAATGTAGCAAACGACCATATACTGTTCCTGGCTATATTCCTAGACTTGAATATCATGAAAATAGGTAGACCACCATCCCAGTGAACTCTATGAGGCTGTCCAATTATTATTTTACTTGACTGTTAACTCATCAGAATTTGACAATCTTTTTTTCAACCGCATATTTGGAGAGGTAATTAATGATTTTGAAACAAACTGATTCAATAAAATGCTGGCTCACAAATTCTACCAATGGGAACTGAGAGAGCCAAGAATTTTTAAACAAGTATAGAACTTCTCAATAAGCACCTTCTAATTTCTCCTGAGAGGTATTTTGTTCTAATTTGTGCATACCTCAAAACATTCTGAATTTAGCGTTCAAGCTACCATGTATAGGGTAAACAAATATATATAATCTTTAAACTGAACCATACAGGATTCTATCATTACTACAAAGGCAAATTAAATGTACTACTCAATGACATTTCAATAATGTTTAAAAAAATGAAATTACTTTGTTAGTCACAGTGTTGATTGCCAGAGTTGGAGAGGCACTTCCCGAAATAATACACTCCATTCCCAAAGAATCTGAATCTATGCTATATGGAGTTGAGGCCTAAAATATAAGAACAAAATAAATAATTATTAGCTCATATATCCAGCAACTTTAACACAGTTTGAAGGGATCTCATCAAATTCTCGAACATTCAGTTTTGTGCTTTGTTTCTGAAAATGAATTTAAATCACTAGTGAAATCTATTCTACTCTATTTTAGTATGCTACTGACCTGATACTACAAAGTCCTTTGGTATGGCTATTCTCTAACAACTCTTTTAACTGACTGCGAGATAGGCTGACAAAAATTATAAATAAACTTCTGTAGTGAAAACTGCTAATGATCCCCTAATATTCATTCTCCCCTCATCCTTTACAGTAATAGATCTTTACAGTATCTACTCATGTCTGCCCAGCCACAGACTACCTTTCCAGATTCATGAGCTACTTGTGGCCATGTGACTACAGTGTAACCAATGGGATGTGAGCAGGAGTGATGTGTGCCACTTCTGGGTCATGTCTTTGAAAGAAACCTGCTTGCCCACCATTCATTCTTCCTCTCTTACTGCAGATTTAAGACAGATATGGTGGTGGTGATCTTGCTTAACCATAAATAGCTGAGGGTAATACCCTAGGAAAATACCGGAAAAACAGGATTAGAAGGAACCTCAACATCTGAATGACCTTGTCGAACAGAGCTGTTTATATCTCTGACCCATCCATCAGCTTGGGCTTCTACCTGACAGAGAAATAAATCTCTCTGGTTTAAGCCAGTTATAGATTTTTTAAACTTTTGCTATTTTTTTTATTGATACATATTAGATGTACATATTTTCAGGATACATGTGATAATTTAATCCATTCATATAATCAAATGAAAAATTTGATATCCTCAAACTTTATTTATCTTTTGTTTATACTGGGAATATTCCAATTATTCTCTTCTTAGCTATTTTGAAATATACAATCAATTAATGTTAACTACAGCCACCCTACTGATTTATCAGACATCAGGTCTTACTTCTTCTTTTTTGGGATGGAGTCTCGCTCTGTTACTCAGGCTGGAGTGCAGTGGTGCAATCTTGGCTCACTGCAACCTCCACCTCCCATGCTCAAGTGATTCTCCTGCCTCAGCCTCCCGAGTAGCTGAGATTACAGGTGTGTGTCACCACGCCTGGCTCATTTTTGTATTTTTAGTAGAGACAGGGTTCACCATGTTGGCCAGGCTGGTCTCGAACTCCTGACCTAAAGTGATCCACCTGCCTCAGCCTCCCAAACTACTGGGATTACAGGCGTGAGTCATCACGCCGAGCCAGTTCTTATTTCTTCTATCTAAGTGTATACTCATATCCATTAATCAACCTGTCTTCATCTCCCTTCCCCCTACCCTTCCTGGCCTCTGGTAATCACCAATCTATTTTCTATCTTCATGAAATCCACTTTTTTAGCTACCACATATGAATGAGAATATGCAATATTTGTCTTTCTGTGAGTGTACATCAGTTATAGTTTTATTTTTCTTCCTTTGCTAGAGCAACTGAATGATCTCCTAAATACACTTCATATGTACTGCTTAGGGTTAACCTGGGTGTCAAAAACAATAAAGTTTTCTGCTATTGGAAATTTTGAATATATACATTGTGATAACTCCTCTCTCTCTCCTAAGAAATGTTTTTTATTGCTTTATTGAGCCCTCAAAAGTTCAACTTCAATAGTAAATGTTAAAGAGGGGCAAAGAGAAATAATTTATGGTTATGACGCTAGTTGCATATATATTCTCTCTCTGGCAAAAACTCTTTGTCCCACACATGATCCTAACTGTACATGCATTTTTAAAAGATCATACCAGATGAGTGAGAGAGCAATTGCACCAAGACACATTTCTGAAATTAACCTATCCTTTAATCCCTTAGCATTTTTCTCATCAGATAATCTAATCAACCTTTGGGCAGAGAATATGGGTCTTGATTGAAAAAGACCAGAGCTACCCCTACAAGCTAGAATCCAGCACTTAGGTCCCAGGTACACACTGAGAGCAAGGTGAAATAGAAGAGCTATTAAAAACAACTCTATTTATGCCTCAGTTTTAGTGCCAGCCAACCAAGCTATAATTAAGTTAACACATAAGATTACTTTAGAAAGGTACAAATCTCATATTCCCTTAACTCAACTCAGTCATCTCAGTCTGAACTACTGGTTCACTAATTCTCATTCTTCCCTTCTGGTAGGATAAGGGAAAGTTGTATTATGTGATGTCATGCAAATTACTTGAACTTTATGCTTGTTTTCTCATCTATAAAAAGAGGATTATGATACTACCTTTAGAGGTCTGTTAAGAACATCAATAAAATATTTCATGTAAAGCACTTAGCATGGTAACTGAAACACACAGTAAGTGCTGGCTACTATGATGACCACTAGAATATATCTGCTACTGATGTCAAGGACCTGCTGATACAAAGAAATACTCATCCCGCAACAAAATACTAGCAAATCATATTCAACAGTTCAGTAAAAGGATCATGCACCATGATCAAGTGGGATTTATCCCTGGGATGTAAGGCTGATTCAATAGACATGCATCAATAAATGTGATTCACCATATTACAAGAATCAAAGACAAAAAGAATGAAGGATCATCCCAAAGATACTTTAAAAAGCATTGGACAAAATACAATATCCTTTCATGACAAAAAACGCTCAACAAATAGGGTATAGAAAGAACGTTACTCAACACAATAAAGGTCATATATAATAAGTCTATAGCTAACACCATACTCAATGGTGAAAAGTTAAAGGCTTTTCCTCTTAAGACCAGGAACGAGACAAGGATGCCCACTCTCACCATTTCTATTCAACATAGTACTGGATGGCCAAACCAAAGCAATTAGGCAAGAGAAGGAACTAGAGATGCTCCTTGACTTATGATGGGCTTATGTCCCAATAAACCCATCATAAACTGAAAATACCATAAGCCAAAAATGCATTTACTGTACTTAACATAGTGAACATCACAGCTCAGCCTAACCTACCTTAAACACGTTCAGAACACTTACATTAAGCCACACATGAGCAAAAGCATCTATTTTATAATAAAGTGTTGAATATCTCATGTAATTTATTGAATACTGTATTGAAGGTGAAAACCAGAATGGTTGTACAGGTACTTGAAGTACTGTTGCTACTGAATATGTATTGCTTTTGCACCATCAGAAAGTCAAAAAAATGTAAGCCAAAACATTCTCTAAGTCAGGTACTATCTACAAAAGGCATCCAAATAGGAAACAATGAAGTCAAACTGTCTCTGCTGATGACATGCTCTTATATAGAGAAAATCCTAAAGACTTCAACAAAAACAGAACAGTATTCAGTAAAGTTGTAAACAAATTCAGTAAAGTTGCAGGACACAAGATTAACCTCTAAAAATCAGTAGCATTTCTATACACCAACAACAAACTATCTAAAAAAGCTATTAAGAAAACAATTCATTTTTTCTTTCTCCAAGATGGTAGATTAAAGGGATTAACATAACCCTCCCACTTGGAAAAATAAAATCATGTGTAGAAATTCAAGTTGTGAACTTCTTTCCTAGAAGCAACACAGGAACGTAACAGAAAAACTGAAAGAAACCGCAGGCCTTTTGAAAGAAGTGGTGGGCAGCAGCCTACACCATGAAGCAGGTAGAAAACTGTGTCTATAGCACTTGAGTGGGAGACAGGTTTCCTCCATGACACATACTCCCACTAGGGAGTCAGGCCAGCAGGAACTGCCTTAACCCTACCCAGGTATAAAATACCTTAACCCAATCCAGGCCACAGGAGAATGCCTTAATGCTACCCAGTGCTGGAGCCGACTTAATGAGCAGTGGGGAGAACATGAGGAGAAGCAGCATCAGGACATGCTTTACATCCATTCCCAGACTCCAGCAGGCCCGGAGGGAAGCCATTCCTGATCCTATCTCAGGGAAGACTGCCAGCTAATTCAGGCAGAGGTCACAGGTTGAGAGATGCTCCCAACTGAGACTCGTGATATAATCTTGAGTGCAGATGGACCCCCTTAGCCAGAACAGAGGGGCAAGTGAGAAGTGTGCTATAGCCACAGGTGCAGGAGCTGGGTGTCCCTGCTTTGCAGGCAGACCTGGAGGGATATGGCCTGAAAACTGTGGTTTCTGTCTTGGCTGGGAAGGCTTATAGCCTGGGGCAGTTCTGAGTTCTAACTGCTGGCTGCCTGCAACCCAACTGGCTGCTGCTAGCAGAACACTGTGTGTGAGACCTTTCTTGCCAAGTCCGTGGGAGCTGAGTGGGCCTTACTGCCATTTGCTACACCCGATGCCCCATGAGGATTATTCTGTGCATCAGAGGCAGCTGTGCTCCATCTACGCTGTAACACTATCCTGACAGCCATGGAACTGCCCTCTGACCCCCACTGGGGCCACTGCTTGCGCCCACATGTCAAGAGCCAGAGTGCAGACTTGCCTGACTCGGCCCCCATCTGGCTTTGTCCCTTCACTAGCCCTGGCAGCATAACACAACAGACTAGGACTTTGGGAAGCCCACAGCCCCACCTATTACCTGAGACACCAGAGTACCTTGGGTAACATAAGGCAAGCACAAATCCCACCACTACCACCATAGTTGGTGTTCTTTTGCAAGCATCACCTCTTGAGGCCAACCAGCACAGCCCATTACAACATCTGCAGAGACAATAACCACCCTCAGGAAGGATAAATTTTTTTGCATGACCTCAGCTATCGTCATTGCCTGTATCACCCTGGCTAACCAGAAGATCTTGAGTCTGTCCACGTGCCCAGTACATTACTACTACAGTTGGCATCTGAGAAAGCCAACACAAGCTGGCATTTGAGAAAGCCAACACAAATCTCAAGGAGATTTCCTTGAGATAACCAAGGAAATCTCATAGTCTACGTAACTCCCTTCCCATCCCCATCAGAGGTGGTGCTGGTACCCGCTGCCGGGAGACTAGAGGACAGGTCACATCACTGAATCCCTTGCACACATTCCCCAGCACCAGCCTGGAGTGTGGCAACCCCACTGAGCAGCTACATCCAGAAGAGCAGCAAGCTCCACAATAGTCTGGCCCTCAGGGACTGCTACTCCTAAGGGAAGGGGCAGGGTGGGGGGGTGTACTACATTAAGGGAGCACCTCATGAGACAAAAGGAACCAAACTGCAGGCCTCAAGTCCTTTAACTTTCCACTTGTGGGGAAGGTTCTTTTAGAAGAGAAACATGTGCAGTGCTAAGCTCAGTGGGGAAAGTTTGTTTGGCTCTACCCCAAAGTCAGGCGGCCCTGGTGCTCATGAAGGGTCTAGAAGAAGGGGATTTCTTCTCCTCTCGCCCATCATTGCAGACACAGCTGGGGCCTCTCCCACGGGAGCTTGGCATGGGTGTATCTGTAGATACTCTTCCTGGAACACTTTGGGGTAACTGCATCCCTACAGGAGGTGTGCCCTCCAGATTCAGGCCTCCATGAGAGGTAGAGTCATAATCCCTCTTTACATGGAACATCACAATCCTGCAGATGAAAAGAGATGCCTGTCTGATATGAATAGCTGGAACATCTGGTGAGGAGTGTGACTGGGAGGTGAATGTTTTCCTATCAGCCTGAAAGACAGCTTTGGTGGTTTCTTTCCTTCCCCTTGAAAAGATTTCAGTGCATTTCACTGAGAGCTTCCCTAGCAGCCTCTGCCAAGGCTGGGCTGGGAACTTTGCCCACCACTGGGGTATTACCTCCTTTGGCCATACCTGTGGGTACCTCCTACCAGCCTCAAGCCTAAACTATTCAATTCAGTGAATAAAGTATTAGAGGATAATTTTTTTTTTTTTTTTTTTGAGATGGAGTCTCGCTCTGTCGCCCAGGCTAGAGTGCAGTGGCCAGATCTCAGCTCACTGCAAGCTCCGCCTCCCAGGTTTACACCATTCTCCTGCCTCAGCCTCCTGAGTAGCTGGGACTACAGGCGCCCGCCACCTCACCTGGCTAGCTTTTTGTATTTTTTAGTAGAGACAGGGTTTCACCGTGTTAGCCAGGATGGTCTCGATCTCCCGACCTCGTGATCCGCCCATCTCGGCCTCCCAAAGTGCTGGGATTACAGGCTTGAGCCACCGCGCCCGGCCAGGAAAATTTTTAAATGCACACCACTGGGGAACAAGATAAGCTTCAAGAGACCTCTGCCATTCTCCAGCTCCACTGGAGATAGTAAGCCTGCTCACACACCCTGCACAATGCTACTACAACCAGCATCTGAGAAAGCCACTACACAAAGATTCTCTGTAACCAAGAAACTCTAATATAGAGTTTTCACCACAGAAAGCACCCAGAGCCAAAGCTGGGTGACAATAAACCATAAACATTAAAGTTACATCCTGGAGTGGTGGGGGTGAGGAGGGCCGGGGGAAGGTAAGAAATGAAAAGACACAGTTGAATCAAAAATAAATTCAAAAATAATTAGAAGTGGCCAGGCACAGTGGCTCATGCCTATAATCCCAGCAATTTGGGAGGCCAAGGTGGGAGGATCATTTGAGGTCAGGAGATAGAGACCAGCCTGGCCAACATGGTGAAACACCATTTCCTGGCCAACATGGTGAAACACCATTTCCACTAAAAATACAAAATTTGGCTGGGCATGGTGGCACGTGACTGTAGTCCCAGCTACTCAGGAGGCTGAGTCAGGAGAATCATTTGAATCCAGGAGGCGGAGGTTGAGCCAAGATGGTGCCACTGCACTCCAGCCTGGGCGACATAGCAAGACTCCATCTCAATAATAACATAATTCAAAAAGTCAATTGTGAATTTACTCAAAGAGAAACAAGGTAAAAATGCAACAGAAAAAATTTTAAATAACAGTTCAGAATATGAAGGAAAAATTTTCTAAAGAGACAAATATTTTAAAGCAAAGTCAATCAGAACTTTTGGAAATAAAAGACCTATATCGAGAATTACAAAATGTGGTAGAAAGTTTTAACAACAGACTAGACCAGGTAGAAAAAAATAATTTCAGAGCTCGAAGACAAGACTTTCAGGTTAACCTCATCAGATAAAAATAATGAAAAGAAATGAACAGTCTCCAAAATATATGCGATTATGTAAAACAGCCAAACCTAAGAATCATAGGTGTTCCTGAGGGAGAAGGAAAAGTTAAAATTTGGAAAACCTATTTGAGGGAATAATTGAGGAAAATTTCCCTGGTCTTGCTAGAGATACAAGAAGCTCAAAGAACTTCTGGGAGATTCACTGCAAAAAGGACATCATATAGTCATCAGATTATCTAAAGTCAATGTGAAAGAAAGAAGTCTAAGAGCAGTTAGACAAACGCATCAGGTAACCTGTAGAGGAAAACCTATCAGACTAACAGCAGACTTCTCAGCAGAAACCTTACAAGCCAGAAGGGCTAACTGTCAGTGAAGAATTTTGTATCTAGCAAAAAAAACCAAAAAAACAAAAAAACAAAACAAAACAAAGCAAACAAAAAAAAACTAACTTTCTTAAGTGAAGGAGAAATAAAGTCTCTCAGAAAAGGAAATGCTAAAGAAGGCTTGTCAATAATAGGCCTGCTTACAAGAAATGCTAAAAGGAGTTCTTGAAACAAAAGGTTGATGTGCAAAAGAACAGAAACTCCTGAAAGTATAAACTTCACAGGGCTTGTGAAACAATAACACAAGGGAGAAAACAAAGTCACTATGTAACAATCAACAGTATGACTGGAATAGTATCTCACATCTCAATATTAATGTTGAATGTACATGGTCTAAATGTTCCACTTGAAAGATATACACTGGCTGAATGGATTAAAAAAAAAAATCACAAACTGAGTAGCTGCTGTCTTCAGAAGACACACCTAACATGTAAGGATTCTTAAAGACTCAAGATAAAGGAGTGAAAAAAGAGATTTCCGGCAAATGGAAGCCAAAAGCAAGCAGAAGTAGCTATTCATATATCAGATAAAAAAGACTTTAAAACAACAACGGTTAAAAACAAAACAAAAAGACACGATTATATAATGATAAAAGGATCAATTCAACAAGAAGATATAACAAACCTAAATATACATGCACCTAACTGCAATGCTCCCAGATTCATAAAAACAACTAGTACTAGAGCTAAGAAAAGAGACAGACAGCAACACAATAATAATGGGAGACTTCAATACCTCACTAGCTGCACTAAACAGATCACTGAGGCAGAAAGTCAACAAAGAAACACTGGACTTAACCTGCATTCCAGAACAAATGGACTGAACAGATATTTATAGAACAGTCTACCCAAGAACCACAGAATACATACATTCTTCTCGTCAGCACACAGAACATTCTCCAAGATAGACCATATAATAGACCACGAAACAGATATATTTGTAAAAAACAAATCAAATAAAACCACAGCAGAATAAGACAAAAAATCAATTCCAAAAGGAACCCTCAAAACTATACAAATACACAGAAATTAAACAACCTGCTCCTGAATGACTTTTGGGTTGACAATGAAATAAAGATGGAATTTAAATTTTTTTTCCAAATGAATGGTAACAGTGATACAAGTTACTGAAACCCCTGGAATACAGCAAGAGCAGCACTAAGAGTTAAGATTACAGCACTAAATATCTACATCAAAAGTTCTGAAAGATCACAAACTGACAACCTATCTTCATACCTCAATGAACTAGAGAAACAAGAACATGACAACCTAAAGCTAGCAGATGAAAAGAGATAAAAAAGATCAGAGCAGAACTAAATGAAATTGAAAGGAACAAACAAATACAAAGTATCAATGAAACAAAAGGTTGGTACTTTGAAAAGATACATAAAACTGAGACACCACTAGGTAGATTAACCAAGAGAGAAGATACAAATAAGCTCAATTAGAAATGAAAACGGAGACATTACGACTGACACAAAGAATTATAAAAGACCATTCAAGACTACTGTGAACACCTCTATGCACACAAACTAGAAAATCTAGAGGAAACGGATAAAATCCAAAAAACACACAATCATCCTTGCTTGAATCAGGAAGAAATAGAAATCCTGAATAGACCAATAACAAGCAATGAGATTAAATCAATAATTTAAAAACTGCCAAAAACAAAACAGCCCAGGGCCAGATGGATTCATAGCCGAATTCTACCAGACATTCAAAGAAGAATTGGTGCCAATTCTACAGAAACTATCCCAAAAGACTGAGAAGATGGAACCCTCCCTAACTAATTCTATGAAGCTAGTATCACCCTGATACCAAAGCCAGGAGAGAATATAACAAAAAAAGAAAGAAAAAAGAAAACTACAGACCAATATCCCTGATGAATATAGATGCAAAAATCCTCAACAAAAATACTAACAAACTGAATCCAACAGCACATCAAAAAATAGTAATTAACCACAATCAAGTGGGTTTCATCCCAAGGATGCAGGGATGGTTCAACATATGCAAGTCAATAAATGTGATTCACCACATAAAATTAAAAACAAAAACAATATGGTCATCTCAAAAGACACAGAAAAAGCACTTGATAAAATCCAGCATCCTTTTATGATAAAAACCCTCAACAAACTAGGCATCAAAGGAACACACCTGAAAAAAACAAGAGCCATCTATGACAAACCCACATCATAAAGAATGGGGAAAAGTTGAAAGCATTCCACCTAAGAACTGGAACAAGACAAAGATGCCCATTTTTACCACTTCTATTCAACATAGTCCTGGAAGTCATAGCCAGAGCAATCAGACAAGAGAAATAAAAAAAAAGGGCATCCAAACTGGAAAAGAGGAAACGAACTATCTCTATTTGCTGATAATACGATCTTACACCTAGACACCCTAAAGCCTTCTCCAAAAGACTCTCAGAACTAATAAATGAATTCAGTAAAGTCTCAAGTTACAAAATCAATGTACACAAATCAGTAGCACTGCTATACACAAACAGCTATCAAGCTGAGAATCAACTCAAGAACTCAATCTTTTTTTTTTTTTTTTAGACAGGTCTCGCTCTGTCACCCAGGATGGGTGCAGTGGCGTGATCTTGGCTCACTGCAACCTCTGCCTCCCAGGTTTAAGCGATTCTCCCACCTCAGCCTCCTGAGTAGCTGGGATTACAGGTGCATGCCACCACATCCAGCTAATTTTTGTATTTTTAGTAGAGAAGGGATTTCCCCATGTTGGTCTAGCTGGTCTCAAACTCTCAACCTCATGATCGGCCCATCTCAGGCTCCCAAAGTGCTAGGATTACAGGCATGAGCAACTGCGCCCAAAAATTTAAAAACCTAGGAATATACTTAAGCAAGGAGGTGAAAGATTTCTACAAGAACTACAAAATACTGTTGAGAAAATCACAGATGACACAAACGAGTGGAAATACATCCTATGCTCATGGAATGGAAGAATCAAAACTGTGAAAATGACCATACTGCCCATAGCAATCTACAGATTTAATACAATTCCTATCAAAATACCAACATTTTCATAGAATTAGAAAAATCCTAAAATTCATACAGAACCAAAAAAGAGCCTACATAGCCAATGTAATCCTAAGCAAAAAGAACAAATGTGGAGACATCACATTAATCAACTTCAAATTATACTACAAGGCTATAGTAACCAAAACAGCATGGCACTGGTATAAAAGCAGATACACAGACTAATGGAACAGAAAAGAGAACCCAGAAATAAAGTCAAATACTTACAACCAACTAACCTTCAACAAAGCATACAAAAACATAAACTGGGGAAAGGATACCCTACCCTATTCAGTAAATGGTGCTGGGAAAATTGGACAGCCACATGTAAAAGAATGAAACTGGATTCCTATCTCTCACCATTTACAAAAATCAACTCAAGATGAACTAAAGACAAGGCCAAGCATGGTGGCTCATGCCTGTAATTCCAGCACTTTGGGACGCCGGGGCAGGTGGATCACTTGAGGTCAGTAGTTCAAGACCAGCCTGGCAAACATGGTGAAACCCTATCTCTACCAACAATACAAAAATTAGCCAGGTGTGGTGGCACACGCCTTGCAGTCCCAGCTACTCAGGAGGCTGATGTAGGAGAATTGTCTGAACCCGGGAGGCAGAGGCTGCAGTGAGCCAAGATAGCGCCACTGCACTCCAGTCCAGGCAACAGAGCAAGACTCCATCTCAACAAAAAAAAAAAAAGAAGAAGAAGAAGAAAAAAGGATGAACTAAAGACTTAAATCTAAGACCTAAACCTACAAAAATGTACATGAACACCTCTTCTGGACATTGGACTAGGCAAAGAAATTGTGACTAAGACTCCAAAAGCAAATGCTACAAAAACAAAAATAAATGGGAAATAAACTAAGCAGCTTCTGCACAGTAAAAGGAAATCATCAGAATAAGCAAATAACCTGTAGAATGGAATAAAATATTTGCAAATTATGCATCCAATAAATGACTAATATCTAGAATCTACAAGGAACACAAAAAAATCAGCAAGAAAAAAAGTGAGCAAAAGACATGAACAGGCATTTCCCAAAAGAAGGTATACAACCAGCCAAAATATATATAAAAAATTTCAACACAACTAATGATAAGAGAAATGCAAATTGAACCACAATGAGATTCCATCCATCTTATCCCAGCCAGAATGGCCATTATTAGGAAGTCAAAAAGCAACAGATTGTTGGTATGGATGTCGTGAAAGGGAATGTTTATACAATGCTGGTAGGAATGTAAATTAGTACAACCTCTACGGAAAACAGTATGAAGATTTCTCAAAGAACTAAAAGTAAATCTATCATTCAATCCACCAATCCCACTATTGGGTATTTATCCAAAGGAAAATACGTCACTGTATCAAAAAGACACCTGCATGTTTATGCTTACTGCAGCACAATTCACAACTGCACAGATACAGAATCAACCTAAGTGCCCATCAACCAACCAGTGGATAAAGAAAATGTGATGTGTATATATACACCACGGAATACGATTCATCCATAAAAAAGAACAAAATAATGTCTTTTGTAACAACTTGGACAGAAGTGGAGGCCATTATTCTAAGGGAAATAACTCGGGAATCAAAAATCAAATATCGCATGTTCTCACTTGTATGCAAAGGTGTAAAGAGTGGTATAATGGACATTGGAGACTCAGAAGGAGGAAGGCAGGAGGAGCGTAAGGGATGAAAAACTACTTATTGGGTATAATGTCCACTAGCTTGGTGACAGGCACGCTAAAATCCCAGACTTCACCACTATACAATTCATCCATGTAACCAAAAACTGCTTATACCCCGAAAGCTACTGAAATAAAAAATTAAAATTTAAGGCCGGGCGCTGTGGCTCACGCCTGTAATCCCAGCACTTTGGGAGGCCGAGGTGGGAGGATCACGAGGTCAGGAGATCGAGACCATCCTGGTCAACACGGTGAAACCCCGTCTCTACTAAAAATACAAAAAATTAGTACTCCGGAGGCTGAGGCAGGAGAATGGCGTGAACCCGGGAGGCGGAGCTTGCAGTGAGCCGAGATCGCGCCACTGCACTCCAGCCTGGGAGACAGAGCGAGACTCCGTCTCAGGAGAAAAAAAGAAAAAATAATAATAAAAAAAATAAAATTTAAAAAGAAATCCATTTACATTAGCATCAAAAAATAAAATACCTGAGAATCAATTTTAAAAAGAGAAATGTCTGTATAATAAAAACTATAAAACACTGATGAAAGACATAGAAGATAGCATGAATAAATGGAAAGATATCCCATGTTCATGAATTGGAAGAATAAAAATACTGTCAAAATGTCCATACTACCCAAAGTGATCTACAGATCCAATGCAATTGACCATCAAAATTCCAATCTCATTCTTCACAAAAATAGAAAAAAAAAATCTTAAAATTTGCATGGAACCACAAAAGACTCCAAAGAGCTAAACCAGTATTGACCAAAAAGAACAAAAGCTGGAGGCATCACTCTACAGGAGTTCAAAATATATTGCAAAGCTACAGTAATCAAAATTGCATGGTACTGGTACAAAAACAGACATATCAACCAGTGGATTAGGATAGAAAGCCCAGAAATAAACCCACACATCTAAGCTTAATTGATTTTCAACAAAGTTGCCCACAACAGACAATGGGGAAAGGACAGTCTCTTCAATAAACGGTTGGAAAAATTGGGTAGCCACATACAGAAGAATGAAAATGGACCCTTATCTCACTCCTATAGAAGAATAAACTCAAAATGGTTTAAAGACTTATGTGTTAGACCTGAAACTCTGTAACTATTAGAAGAAAACAGAGTATGATATGGTTTAGCTCCGTGTCCCCACCCAAATCTCATCTTGAATTGTAATCCTCACTTGTTGAGGGAAGGACCTGGTGGGAGGTGACTGGATCATGGGGACAGTTTCCTACATGCTGGTTCTCATGATAGTGAGTTCTCACAAGATCTGAGGGTTTAAGTGTTTGAAAGTTCCCCTCTCACTCTTCTTTTTCCTGCTGCCATGTAAGACGTGCCTTGCTTCCCCTTCGCCTTCTGCCATCATTGTAAGTTTCCTGAGGCCTTGTCAGCCACACAGAACTGTGAGTCAATTAAACCTCTTTTGTTTATAAATTACCCAGTCTCAGGTAGTTCTTTATAGCAGTGTGAAAACGGACTAATACAGGGGGGCAAGCTCCTTGACACTGGTTTGGGCAGAGATTTCTTGGATGTGACCCCAAAATCACTGGCAGTGAAAGCAAAAATAGATAAATGGGATTGCATCAAACTAAAAAGCTTCTGCACAGCAAAGGACACAATAGGGTGAACAGATAACTCACAGACTAGGAGAAAATACACGCAAATAATACATCAGAAAAGGGAACAATATCCAAAATATATAAGGAACTCAAACTACTCAATAACAAGAACACATATAACCATATTTCAACATGGGCAAAGAACCTGAACAGTCATTTCTCAAAAGAAAGCATACAAATGCAAACAGATATATGAAAAAATGCTCAACATCTCTAATCATAAGAGAAATGTAAATTAAAACCACAGTAAAATATAATTTCACAACTGTTAGACTGATTATTACCAAAAAGATAAAAGACAAGTATTGGCATGGATGTGGAGAAAAGGAAATCCTTATACACTGTTGGTGGTATTATAAATTAGTACAGCCATTTTGGAAAACAGGATAGAGGTTCCTCAAAAAACTAAAAATAGAATTACACTATGATCCAGCAATCCCACTACTGGGTATATACCCACAGGAAATAAATTCAGTATGTCGAAAAGATATTTGCACTCCAATGTTCACTGCAGCACTATTCACAACAGCCAAGGTATGGTAATAACCGAAGTGCCTATGAATGGGTCGAAACAATGCAGTACACATACACAATGAAATATTATTCAGTCTTTAAAGAACAAGAAATTCTGTCATTTGCGACAACATGAATGTCTGGGGGCATTATGCTAAGTGAAATAGGCCAGCCACAGATAGAAAATACTGTATAATTTCACTTATATGTGGAGCACTCACTATTTTAAGGCATTTCTTTCTTTTTTTGAGAAAGGGTCTTGCTCTGTTGCTCAGGCTGGAGTGCAGTGGCACAATCATGACTCACTGCAACCTCAAACTCCTGGGCTCATGCAATCCTCTGGCCTCAGCCTCTCCAGTAGCTGGGACTAGAGGCAGATGCCACCACACCCAGTTTTCTTTCTTTCTTTTTTTTTTTTTGGTAGAAATGGAGAGGTAGGTCTTACCCTGATGCCCAGGACTCTCAAAGTGCTGCATTACAGGCATGATCTACTGCTAAAAAACTACCTAAGATACGTGTTCCTTCTTCTACTCCTTGACACGTTTCCTTGGAATAGTTTAATTGCTTGCAAGCCCAAATTTAAAAGCAAAATGCAAAAAGGTCAGGAAACTGGCCAAGCACAGGTGGCTCACACCTTAATACTAGCACTTTGGGGGGCCAAGGCAAGAGAACTACTTGAGCCCAGGAGTTTGAGACCAGCCTGGGAAATGTAGCAAGACCCGGTCTCGAAGAAGAAGAACAAGAAGAAGAACAAGAAGAAGAACAAGAAGAAGAACAAGAACAAGAACAAGAACAAGAACAAGAACAAGAACAAGAACAAGAACAAGAACAAGAACAAGAACAAGAACGAATAATAGAATAGAATTCATGAATTCAGAAGAAGGAAGAAGAAAGAAAGAAGGAGAAGATAGAAGAGAATAAATGAAATAAAATAATAAATAAATAAACAAACAATAAATAAAATAAATAAACAGTTAAAACAATAAAATAAGTTAAACAAAAACATTAAAATAAACAAATAAATGGAACAATAAATGGAAGAATGACAAATAAATGGAACAATGATGGAATATAAAGGAAGAAATAAATGGAATGAGAATGGAGAAATAAATGGAAGGAATGGAAGAAATAAATGAAATGAAGGATGAAGGAAGGAGAAGGAAGGAGAAGGAAGAAGGAGGATAATGGAGGAGAAGGAAGAATGGAGGAAATAAATGGACAGGAGGAAGGAGGAAGAAGGAATGGAGGAGAAGGAAGGAGAATGGAGAATGGAGGAAGGAGGAGAAGGAAGGAGGAGAATGGAGGAGAAGGAAGAAGGAGGAAGGAGGAATGGAGGAGAAGGAAGGAGAAGAAGGAGAAGGGAGGAAGAGAGAGGAGTGATATAAAAGTTGAAAAGTAAGGAATTACTGTCTTTCTTGGATTCTATGCTCGGTCAGCCATACTGACCTGTCTTGCACTTTGAGGGCATTCCTTTTTACGACCAGTTTTTCACCTTCCAAATCCCACTAATCTGTCCTATTTCAGTTCATCCGTCAGGCCTCCAATTAATATCACTTCTTCAAAAAAACCTTCCCTGATTCTTAGATTGTTATGCCTCTCTGCTACATGGCCCTATAGTTCTCAAAGACCCTTATCTTACTGTGACCACATAATTTATTATCCACATGCTATCTGGAGAATGAACGTGGAACTAGTAGTTACGCTGAGACAATAAGCAACACCAGGAATGTACATTCATCCTACCTTATCAGTTTATCTTCCTGCTTGAGTAAGAGTTTCATGAGGAGAGGGTATGACTGTCTTGTTTACCAACTGTTCCCCTCAACACTTAACTCAGTGCTTAGAATACAAAAGGTGTGGTCTGATAAGCATTAATTTTTATAAAGAAAATTAACTTCAAAAAGGAAAATCTTATCCAGACAAAATTAACTACTGTGTTCCCACTCAAATCCTAATACTATTCTACCCCATACCTTTAATAAAGACCTCTTATCTTGTGTTTACTCATATCTTTCTCTCTCCAAACTTCCTCCCCTCAATCAGAATACAAACCTCATGAGGACAGGATGTAGGTTTTGTGTTTTGCTCATTGATGTTTTCTCAGGATCTAGAACAATACTTTTCATGATAGACACTTAATCCTCATTTATACAGATGTACCCTGAATGGTATCCTTTCTACTTTGCTCTGCCTGTCTCCACCTGAAAGCTAAGCCACATAACCTATGAAGTCTCCTCAGACAATACTAATAAGAAATAATCCCTACTTCCTGTGCACACAATAGTTTATCTTTCTTAAAATACCTTCTATAGTTTACCCTTGTCCTAAAATTATGTGTCTTATGTCTTATTCTTCTTGGTATGTGCCACAGTACCCTAGTACAATGCCTGGCATACAGTATCTACAAAATAAAGATCTGTCAAACTGATAAAATGACACTACAAATAATTACAGGTATATACAGCATTCAGAAAGCATGCTAGTTTTCTAAAGAACCTTCTCATTCATGTATATATCCCTAGCTCAGGCCATTACCATTGCAACAACATCTGTATCTACTCAGCATCTTCCTCTTGCAATGGGTTATTCTGTGAAGAGTACATACCTTAACTGTTTTGATTCACTTCTCAACACTATGGGCTTTCAAATCAAAGTAAAAGTCCTGATCTCATACCTTTAGGTTATCTACCCAAATCTGTCTACTCTTTATATAAATACCCACATTCTAGCCTGAGTTCTTCACAATAATTTAAAGGGTCTTCAATTATGCCCACCTGTACTTTTTACTTACTAGTCAATCATGCTGTGTCTCCAAGTGGAACATCCTTTAGCATTTTCTACACAAAAACAGCTCCACTTTCGCACCAAAATTATTAGTCTCAAAGTCTCATTCCTCTTCCTTAGAGGCCTTCCCAGGCAGCATTATATATTTTGAGTCACTTCAGTTGGTCTACCAAATTCATTACTTAATATTTGCTCTGTCATTTATAATCACATTTATGTTACTCAATTATATATGTTTGAATTAATGTAGGGAATTCTGCTTTAAATCAAGGATGATGAGCTCACAACATAATACGCATCTGTAAAAAGAATTCTGATCCAGTGTTGTAGTCTTCAGCATAGCAAATACTAGTGGAAGAATAATGTAGTTGTAGACAGCACAGACTGTGAAGGCAAGACTATCTGAGTTCAAATTCTGGCTTTGGTATTTTTTAGTACCTTGGATAACTCACTTAACATCCATGTTCATCAGCTTCATCAGAGTTATTTTAAAAATTACATGAGTTAATACATATAAAATCCTTTAAAAAGCATTTGGCACATAAATTCAGCATAATCTTCTATTGTTTTGACTTTTAGCCTCTCACTTATAGCTGAGAATACTAAAGTGCAAAAAATTTAACAACTTGCCAAAAGTCACAGGAACTAGTAAGTTGTAAAGTCAGAAAAGAAACATGAGATTCCTACTAGAGGAGTCTGTCTCACCATTTTATTCAATATCTTTTCAATAAATTGAAATTTTATTCAATTTGTTTAAGGTCTTCGGGACCATTATATGATTAAAAAATTATAAGAAGAAATAAATTTTTAAAAGGAAAAGGAGATTTATAAACTAACTCATGGATTAAGAAAAGAAGCAAGAAATATAATAATAATAGAAGAGAGAGCACAGGCTTATGCTCATGTAAATGGAGGGGACAGGTAAGTATTCCAGAGAACTGGGTTAAGCATATTATGATGGAGCCAGCCTGGCCAACATGGTGAAACCTCATCACTACTAAAAATACAAAAATTAGTTGGGCATGGTGGTGCACGCCTGTAATCTCAGCTACTCAGAAGGGCTGAGGCAGGAGAATCACTTGAACCCAGGAGGCGGAGGCTGCAGTGAGCCAAGATTGCGCCACTGTACTCCAGCTTGGGTGACAGAGTGAGACTCTGTCTCAAAAGAATAAATAAATAAATAAATAAAATAATAAAGAAAAAATATTATTAGGATGGAGGTAACTGTCAGCTTTATTTTCCATTTAAGACATAATGATGTCCTTGCTTGCATTAAAATCACTTATCTTTAGCAGTTCAGAAAGTCTTTTTTCAGCCAGGTGCAGTGGCTCACATCTATAATCCCAGCACTTTGGGAGGCTGAAGTAGGTGGACTGCTTGAGCCCAGGAAATTGAGACCAGCCTGGGCAACAGGGCAAGACCCCATCTCTACAAAAAAATTTAAAAGTAGCTGGGCATGGTGGTAGTCCCAGCTACTCAGGAGGCTGCGGTAGGAGGATCAACCTGGGCCCAGGAAGTGGAGGCAGCAGTGAGCCAGCCATGATGGTACCACTGCACTCTAGCCTGGGTGACGGAGTGAAACCCAGTCTCCAAAAGAGCAAAAAAAAAAAAAAAAAAAAAAAAAAAAGGAAAGAAAGCCTTCTTTCTCTGTTCCATCAAAAGCTCATCACTTCAAAATTAAAAATGTGTGAAATCGTTTTATTTTTTCACATAGAATTTCAATGTTTACATATGGACAAAGAAATCACAAATTTCAGAAATTTAGTAAGGAACTTAGAGGGGCATCAATGTATTTACCATCTACATTTAATTTTTATCCTTTAAATGTCTGAAGGTCATGTTCAGGACCATCACTATTTGCCCTAGGCATTTCCTTAGATAAAAACCCAATGGTTACTTAAAATATACACTCTGTCCTAACAAAAATACTATATATTATATAACCTCTCACCTCCCATTCTAAAAAAAACTCTAAAGGAAAAATACAGGTAATTCAGTTTATCAGGGCAGGAAATTATGTTTCGTAAGAACACTATATTTTAGATATTTGTTAAACAATATCTGTCCCCCTAATTATATGCCCTTTGCTTATAGCCAACCTCTTTGTATGCTCCTACAGGGGCAACCAATACCCAGCTTAGGCCAAAATGAATATCAGCATTAGTAATCGAAAGACCCTTGTATGGTTATGAATATTTTGTGAAAATATACCACAAAAGTAAATTTCTGAATATTTTACATTTTAAAGTGATGATCAAAAAAAGTAGAAAATGAATACAGAAAATATATGTCCGAAATGTACATTCAATAACACATGCTTTTGTAACCTGAATCTGTATTTCTTTAGGCCTCCACTATAAAACTGCATATAGTCTCAGAAAAAAAAGGAAGACTCTCAAAAATAGAGAGGGATTGCTTTAAGAAAATAAAACAAGGTAAAGAGAAAAAAGGCAAGCTTAATATCCAAAAGAAATGCACAGTTGTTAACCCAATTCCAACTTCCAAAAATAACTGAAATTCCAGGAACTTCAGAAGAAAAAAGCAAACAGAGAAGACCACACTTCTTCAGCTCTTCAAACAATCTTTTCCAAATTGTTTAACAATGCTATGTGTTTTTTAAAATGTGGATTTTTCTCCCCTTCCTTCAAATTCTGGCAACAGCTGCTAAATGTTTTATACTCCACATATTCATATAATTTCCATGAATTAAGCCTACTTTAAAAGGAAAGGCTAGGTATAAGCTGAGAGGAGTGCTTTCAAAAAAAAAAAAAAAAAAAAAGGCAAAGGCAGGAGAGCAGAAACTTGACGTTCATTCCTTCTCAAATGATAACATACTGAGCTTATCAACATCTCGTAAAATTGTCTAGCTCTGGCCGGGCGCGGTGGGTCACGCTTGTAGTCCCAGCACTCTGAGAGGCCAAGGTGGGTGGATCACCTGAGGTCAGGAGTTCGAAACCAGCCTGGCCAACAGGCAAAACCCTGTCTCTACTAAAAATATAAAAAAGCCAGGCACGGTCGGTGCCTGTAATCCCAGCTACTTGGGAGGCTGAGTCAGGAGAATGGCTTGAACACAGGAGGTGGGGGTTGCAGAGAGTTGAGATCGCGTCACTGCACTCCAGCCTGGGCGACAGAGCGAGACTCCATCTCAAAAAAAAAAAAAAAAAAAATTGTCTAGTTCTGTTACCAGAAGACCATGTCACCAATACTAAACTTTAACTTCTTAAACTCTGGTTTGTGTAAAGTCAAAAGTTGTTCTGGCCAAATAATTCATTTTATATATCCCGATAACTGGCTTACTGAATTCCCTCTGCTGAATCCAATAAATTCTCCTTACTAAATCTCACTGCTGTTATACCTCATGGACTCATGTGATCCCAATCTAATCACAGTTTGAGATCTTTATCTTTGAGGCTCAAAAGTTTTAACCCTTTACCAGGAATGGGCATACAACAAATTTATTTGACCAAGCATTTACTCAGTTTCTTTCATCTTATCCTATTCTCTTTGCCCTGATTCGTGCTGCAAACATTTACTAGTATCTATTATAAGCTGTGAAAAATGGTAACACAGAAGATACAAATGTAAGGTATTTTCTCTGCCCTTAAGGGGCGCATATTCCAGTAGAGGAGACAAATACAAAAACAAATAATTTCTACAAAGTGTGAGAAATTCTATAAAAGAGTTTTATAAAAATTCTAGAACACAAATGGAAGAGAGTAAGGGAAGCTTCACAAAGCAGTTAACATTTGAAATGGGTCTTGAAGAACAGTAAGGTAGGATGGATACGTGTTTGTATGTATTAGCTGAGATGCTAGAAATGTAGAAAGGATGAGGAAAGCTGATGGCAGTCAAAGTGCTGACTAAAAATATGTTAAAATAGACAACTTAGGATATTAACTATAGTTCCTTTTTTGTTTCACTCTTGCAAACTAATTTTAACCATTAATTCACAAGTAAGAATTATCTTACAAGCAATACACACACACACAAACAACTTAGAAATGTTGTGTACAAAGTGACTATTAAATGGACAGAACCAGGAAAAGGTATTTTGAGGACAATGGGGAAAATTCAATGCAACCAAACTGATCCTCTATAATAGAAGGGAATAGCTGTGTTACATAAAACTATTCCTAAATGTTGTAGATGCAGAGAAAAGAATACCAAACTAAAACTCAAGAAAGCTGGATTCAAGTCTCAAACAACAGCTGCACCCTAATTATGACAAAACCTTTTGCTTAAGTCCTAAACTGCCCCTCAGAGTTAAGATCAAATAAAATGAGTCTGAAAAGTGTTCTGAAAAATGTAAAATGCTACACAAATAAAATCTTACTTTCATTATAGTTATATGCGCTACATTGGAAAAGAACTTTCAAAATCTGTATTTCAGACATATTCAATGCATTATACTAAATTTATGACAAAGAGCCTTTACCCGTTCTACAGATCGTGCCCTCTTCTTTGGCCGAGTAGGCAGCGCATCTTCCTTCGGATTGGTGTCTATTGCCCAATAGGACCCCTAGAGGTAAAGAAATTATATTAACAGTATAGTACAGCAACCCTATGATATTAAAATGGATTTTTATAATCCTTTGCATCAAAAGCAAACATTCTGCAAATACAATGGAAAAACAGCATAAGAAACACTTGTTTTGAACTGAGAAAAAGATTATATAAGAAAATATATCCACATATAATTACATTATTAAAAGAAAACATTCATAAGCTGAAGAATCCAAATCTAAGAACTTCTGCCACACCAAAATTTAGAAAGAAAATGATCAACAAAACACATTTTTAATATACAGTGATTCTCAACTGAACAGATGTTAATTATATGACATTAAAATAATTTAATGTATAAAGATACTGTAGTTTCTATATCCTGGGACCTCACAAATCTACATGGTTAGTGAAACATTTTTAAAGACAAACTGCTTGAAAACATTTTATATAGTAAGTGTTCCTAAGAAGCAAAGATACGTGCATAAATTTTTCACTGCTTACTCTGTCATGACTTAACTATTCCCTCTTACTTTTTGATACAAGTTATCACAGCATTCATTTGAAAATATGTATGGAGCACCTACTGTGTTTCAGGCACTCAGAAACTGTAACTCTCCAAAAAAAACAAAACAAAAAAAAACAAAAACACTTTGGAAAAGCATAGATCCATAGATACAGTTTGCAAACATTATACAAACAAGAATAGCAAAACACAGAAAGATAAAGTGGCTTTCCCATTCAAAGTTGTGAGAACCAGGAACAAAGACAAACAGAAACAAAGTTGGATTTTTAGCTTTTTTTCCTTCAATTATCCTGCCTCTATACACACAACTGGGGGAGGAAAGCATGAAAGAAGGGAGTTCAAGAAAGGGAAAGAGGGAAAGGAGGAAGATATGCATTTCAGAAACAGAAACACAATGTACATCCTAGTTTTACAATTAATCCCAGTGACCATATCCAAATTTAGTCTTCATCTCTACTATCTCATTAATCTTCCTAGGCTGTTTTTTAAGGCAACATTTGACAATGACGGGAAATACAACTCTCACCTATCAATCCTCACACTTTATGCCCAACATGAATCATCTCCTTACACTTTCTTGAACATACCATGTTGTTTATCTGTCCTGTCCTACATGCTGACCTCACTACTTTAATGCCCACCATACCAATGACAAACTCATATTCCACCTTCAAATTTTATCTCATATTATCCAAAGGAATCCTCCTTTGATCTTCCTGCCATACCCAAGAATTCATCACTCTCTCCCTCTGCAAGATCTCTATACTTTTTACACATATAGACCATTGTTTGCAATTAACATTCAATTCTGTTTACAGGTCTGTATCCCCTTCTAGGCTTTATATATGTATTCCTTAAGGGTAGGGACTATTTTACTTGTTTCTATATCCACAGTGCCAGGCACAATGTCAGACACAAAGCAAGTACTCAATTAACATCTGTTGAAATGAGAAGGGGAAAAAAGCTGTTTAACAAACTGCACCAAGAATATCAGTGTACTGGGTGTTACTATGTACATGCCAGTGTACACTGTTGGTGTACAAGGTAGGTGTCTATGTCTCGGATCCTGGTCGATGCAGGTACCGGAGCTTAACACTCATTTCATCACCCAGCCACTGCTGGGGTATTTCTATGTTATCTTTTCAAAAGAGTCACTACATTTCAGCTAAGAGTCTACCAGACCTGGTAAGAATCTGCTAGGTAGGACCTATGAACTTGCCAAGAACCCTGTAAAATGCAGATGCTACAAAAAGCACTAAAAATGGGAAAACAATGATTTTGGGAAAACAATGATTTTGGGAAAACAATGATTTAGGTTTGGCTAGCAAGTTTCAAAATAAATGCAATGGGGAAATATTTTACACTGAGTTCTTATAAAAATTAAAAATAAAGTAGGAGAGAAAATACCAAAATTCATTGGACAACAGTTTAAAAACCACTTTTCATAGAAATGATAAACTCCAGCGTTTACTTTTGTTTTGGATGGGTGTGTATATGTGTATTAATCTGGGGAAACCATTCAATGTCCAAACTACACTGATTTTTTAGTAAACGTTTCAATAAAATTACAAAAACAAATAGGTATCTCTTCTTCCACACAAAATACGAATGGTTGTGGCTTGTCACAAATAAATCAACAAAAGGGAAAAAACTTGCCCATAGCCTATTACTATCCACTAGGTATTCATAAAATCCTGAACGCCTAAATGCAAATTCTAATAATTAAAGATTCACAAAAGTAATTGTGAAATCTTCCACCAAATAGTTCAGGCTAACAAAGTATTTGAGCCTGACCTCTGAAATCACAGGTTTGAATAAAGAGACCTTAAAATTCCTCTTCACATAGCAAAACCATAGTGAGATAACACTTTATACCCACTAGGATGTCTATGATGAAAAAAAAAAAAAACAGAAAATAGCAAGTACAGGCTAAGTATCCCTTATCCAAATATCCAAAATGCTTGCAATCAGAAATCTTTTGGATTTCAGATTTTTTCAGATTTTGGAATACCTGCATATAACTAACGAGATATCTTGGGGATGGGACTCAAGTCTAAAGCTCAAAATTGATTTATGTTTCATATAAACTCTTATACACATAGTTTGAAGGTAATTTTTTGTAATCATTTTAATAATTTTGTGCATGAAAACAAAATTTTAACTGTAATCCATCATACGAGGTGAGGCATGGAATTTTCCACTAGTGGCATTATGTTGGTGCTCAGTAAGTATTAGATTTTATAGCATTTGTATTTCAAATTTTCAGATTAAGAATGCTCAACCTGTATTGGCAAGCACGTAGAGAAACTGAAACTCTTATGCACTGCTGACAGAAATGTGTAAAGGTGTAACCACTGTAGAAAATATGGCAATTCCTTAAAAAATTACATGGAATTACCAAATGATCCAGCAATTCCACTTCTGGATATATATCCAAAAGATACGAAAGTAGAAAGTCAAGTATTTACACACCCATGTTCATAGTAATATTACTCACAACAGCCAAAAGGTAAAGCAGCCCAAGTGTGCATTGAAGGATAAATGGATAAACAAATACACCACATACATCCAATAGAGTATTATTCAGCCTTAAAAAGGAGGGATATTCTAGCCAGGGGCGGTGGCTCACACCTGTAATCCCAACACTTTGGGAGGCCGAGGAGACAGATTACGAGGTCAGGAGATCGAGACCATCCTGGCTAACACAGTGAAACCCCGTCTCTACTTAAAAAAAAACAAAAAACAAAAAATTAGCCAGGTGGCAGGCACCTGTAGTCCCAGCTACTCGGGAGGCTGAGGCAGGAGAATGGCAAGAACCCAGAAGGCGGAGCTTGCAGTGAGCCCAGATAACACCACTGCACTCCAGCCAGGGCAACAGAGTGAGACTGTCTCCAAAAAAACAAAAGAGATACTCTGACATATAAGCCAGTCACAGAAGGACAAATATTGTATGATTCCACTTATAAGTAGTAAAATTCCTAGAGACAAAGAGTAGAATGATGCTTGGTAGGGGATGAGGGGAAAGGAATATAGGCACTTATTGTTTAATGAGTGAAAGAATTTGCCGGGCGCCCAGTGGGCTCCATGCATGTAATCCCAACACTTTGGGAGTCAGAGGCGGAGATCTAAGGTCAGGAGATCATTTCCTCACAGCTAACGCACTGTGAAACCCTGTCTCTACTAAAAATACAAAAAAAAAAAAAAAAAAAAAAAAAGAAATGCTTCGTGTTGGCGGGCGCCTGTAGTCCCAGCTTCCACATGGGAGGCTGAGGGCAGAAGAATGGCATGAACCGGGGGCCGAGGCTTGCAGTGAGCCGACATCAGCGCCCACTGCACTCCAGCTGAAGCGACAAGCGAGACTCCGTCTCAAAAAAAAAAAAAAAAAATTTAAGTGGGAAGATGAAAAGGTTCTCGAGATGGATGGTAGTGATGACTGCACAACAATGTGAATGAACTTAATATTACTGAACTGTATACCTAAAATGATTCAAATGGTAAGAATTATGTTATGTATATTTTACCACCAAAAAAGTACCTCTCAGCCTTTTCTTTTCTTTTTTTCTAAACACAGTGGCACGATCATGGCATAATGCAGCCTTGACCTCCCAAGTTCAAGTGATCCCAAGCCTCACAAGTAGCTGAGACCACAGGTACACTCCACCTCCACGCCTGGTTTTTTGTTTGTTTGTTTGTTTTGAGACAGAGTCTCACTCCTTTGTTGGCCAGGCTGGAGTGCAGTGGCGCAATCTCAGCTCACTGCAACCTCCGCCTCCTGGGGTCAGGCAAGTCTCCTGCCTTAGCCTCCCAGGTAGCTGGGATCATAGGCGCCCACCGTCACGCCCAGATAATTTTTGTATTTTCAGTTGAGGCGGGGTTTCACCATGTTGGCCAGGCTGATTTCAAACTCCTGACCTCAGGTGATCTGCCTCCCAAGTGCTGGGATTACAGGTGTGAGCCACTGCACCCTGCCTAGTTTTCTGATTTTTTGTAGAAATGGGGTCTTGTCATGTTGCCCCGGTTAGTCTCAAACTCTTGGGCTCAAGTGATCCTCCTGTCTTGGGCACCCCAAAATGCTGGGGTTACAGGTGAGCCACCACACCGGGCCATCTAAGAAGCGTTACCTTTGCTCTTCCTTGTTAGACAATATAGAAATCTCACAAAAACTGAACTGACATTTTAGATAGCCAATCAACAAACACAGGCTCAGTTCAATTTTCTCCCAGAGTAGGGTCTATACCACTAGGCTCATGTGGAGCAAGTAGGAAACAGGAGGTTTTTGTTTAAGTGGGTTTTTTTGGTTTTTTGGGCAGGGAAAAGGGTGTTGAGGCAAGGTCTTGTTCTGGTGCCAACAATGGAACACAGTGGCACACAATCATAGATCACTGCAACTTCACACTCCTGGGCTTAATCAACACTCCTTCCTCAGTCTCCTGAGTAGGTAGGACTATAAGTGCCTGCCACCAGGCCCAGCTAACATTTTTCTTTATCTTTTTGTAGAGACAGGGTCTTACTATGTTGCCAAAGCTAGTCTTGAACTTCTGGTCTATAAGGATCTTTCCACCTAGGCATCCCAAGCACTAGGATTACAGGCATGAGCCATCACACTCAATCTAGTTTTATTTTTAAATCAACTTTGCTGAAGTATATTTAAATAAAAATAAAATGCACCCATTTTAAGTGTGCAATTTAAGAAAGTTTGACAATTGTATACATTCATGTAACTAACACTAAAAATACAGAACCCTAAAAATCTCCTTTGCGTGACTCAGGAAGCAATTCCCTTTCCTTCGCCTTCTCTCATCCTACACAACCACTGATTCCTATCATTGTGTATTTTCTAGCATTTCATACAAGTGAACTCAAACTGTCAAACTATTTTCCACTCTTGACAGCAGGGTATGACAATACAGCTGTTCCCTTCTTGCCAACACTTGGTATTTTAAGCCTTTTCAATTATACTCTCTCTACTGATGTGTGGTTGTGCCTCAGTGATTTTCAAGTGCATTTCTCTAACAAATAAAGATGTTGTACATCTTTGCACGTACTTATTTGCCACCCATATATTATCCTTTGTAAAGTGTCTATTCATATCTTTTGCCCATGTTTTATTTGGATTATAAGAATATAGGCTATTTCTGTTATGAGACTTTTTAATATTCCGAATAACAAGTCATTTCTATGTGAATATGTACTGTGAGTATTCCCTCACAATCTGTGGTTATCTGTTTTCATAATGGAACCTTGTAAGGAGCAAAAAGCTTTTCATTCAATAAAGTCCAATCTATCAAATTTTCATTTTATGGTATGTGATTTATATGTTTTTCTTTAATTTGCCTACTCCAAGATAGCAAATATATTCTCCACTGTTTTCTTCTAGAAGTTTTATAGTCTTAACTTCCATGTTTAGGTCTCTGGTATACCTAGAGTTAATTTTCTGTATAAGTGTGTGATAAGGAGCAATATTAATTTTTTTGTCCACTCAGATATACAGCATAATTTCTTTAAAATACTGTAACATTTCCCTACTGAATTACATCAGTACCTCTATCAAAACACACACACACACACACACACACACGACAGTCTATTTCTAAACTCTATTCTATTGATCTACATGTCTATCCTTATGCCAATACCATTTTTTATTTTTTGAGACGGGAGTCACTCTGTCACCCAGGCTGCAGTGGATGGAGTGCCATCATCTCACTCACTGCAACCTCCACCTCCCAGATTCAAGCAATTCTCCCACCTCAGTCTCCCAAGTAGCTGGGAATACAGGTGTGTACCACCATGCCCGGCTAATTTTTCTATATTTTTAGTAGAGATGGGATTTCGCCACGTTGGCCAGGCTGGTCTCAAATTCCTGACCTCAAGTGATCTGCCCACCTCAGTCTCCCAAAGTGCTGTAATTACAGTGTGAGCCACCATGCCCAGCCGCCAATACCATTTTGTCTTAATTATTGTTAACTGTATAAAAATTAGAAATCAGGCAGTATATATCCTACAACTTTGGTTCCCCACCACCACCACCACAAGCTGACCTGTGGGCTGGCAGTGGCTCGCCCAACTTTATTTTTTTCCAAAATTATTTTGCCTATTTTAGGCCCTTTGCATTTCCACATAAATAAGAGGACCAGAATGCCAATTTCTAAAAATGAAGCCTATGAGGATTTTTTTTTCCCCTTTTTTAGCGAGGGTCTCCGTCACCCTGGCTGGAGTGTAGTGGCATAATCATGGCTCCCTGCAGCCTCATCCTCCAGGCCCAAGAGATCCTCCCACCTCAGGCTCCCAAGTAGCTGGGACCATAGGCACGCACGACCACATCTAGCAAATTCGTCTTCTTTTTTGTATGTTGCCCAGGCTGGTCTTGAACTCCTGGACTCAAGCGATCTTCCTGTCTCAGCCTCCCAAAGCACTGGAATTACAGCTGTGAGCCACTGCACCCAGCCTAGGATTTTTTTTTTTTACTGAGTTTACATTAACTCTATAAATCTACCTGGGGAGGAATGGCATCTAACATTGAGTCTTCCACTCCACAAACATACTATACATGTCTCCATTCATGCAGATCTGCCCTTAGTTCTCTTGGTAATGTTTTGCAGTTTTCAGTGAACAGGTCCACATATATTTTGTTAAAATGTATCCCTACAGTATTTCATTATCTTGCTTTCATTAACTTCATTTTTCAAGCATTCCTTCCTTGTAGCTTGTACCCTTGCTAAACTCACATATTATTTCTAATAGTTTTTTCCACAGATTCCTTAGGATCTAATGTTTGCAAATAAAGACAGGCTTACTTATCCTTTTTCAATCTGGATGCCTTTTCTTTCTTTTTCTTGCCTTACTCCATTGGCTAGGACCTCTAATAGAATTTTGAATAAAAGTGGTTGAATGTAAACACCTTGCTTTGTTCTCAATCGCAGAGTAAAATATAAACTGTAGGTTTTTCATAAATGCTTCTAATTAAGTTAAGGAAATTCTCTCTTTATTGGTAGTTTGCTGGATAAGTGTTAACCTTTGTCAAATATTTTTTCTACACCTGACATGGTATGATTTTTTAGCTATCTTCTACTCACTTGATGAGTTACTTAAATATCCCTGGTTTTAAAGGTATGTGTACCAAAATGGACAACATCTTTTGAATGTAACTAACTACCCATCAACTGTCACACATAAAACTAAAACAAACATACCTATCTTGTAAATATTGAGTCCAGATTTCAAATACAATTCTAATAGATTCTAGAGCATTATTACTCTGGCTTTTGTACTTACCTTACGAAGTACTTGATAGCCTACAATTTTGTTGAAGGACAGTCATCTCTGCTCCACAATTGCAAAAAAATTCTCCTATTTAGATCTATAAATTCCAAGTAGAATGATGAATCCAATCAACTATTTCTTTTTTTATCATCTATTTCCTTGCAAGCTAAATGAAAACACAAATCTTTTGGGGTTAGCCAAATTACTTTTCCTAGGCATAACTCTCTTTAGTAATTGTTCTCTGCAATAATTATATAAAAGTTGTAGTGGATGATTTTAAAGGTCCTTTTCTGCCCTTAAGATTTAGGATTTGCCAAATATTTGTGTGCTTGTTCTTTCATAGAAACTGTAGGAGGTAAGAAAGAATAATAATATCTTAAGATTAATACAAAATAATATAAGGTCAGATATTGGAGGAGGGAATACTTTCATATATATTTTGTTAAACCCTCAATATACTACTTGGGTCCATTGAACTAAATTTAGGTTTTTTGTTTGTTTTTATAGAGGTAGGGTCTTGCTCATCAGCTTTTTAAAGACATCATGTGTTCACAGATGGAAGGCTTAATGTTAAGATGGCAACACTCCCCAAATCAATGTATAGATTCAATGTAAGTTATATCAAAATCCCAGCTGGTTTTTTTTTTGCAGATATTGACAAGATAATCCTAAAATATATATTGTAATGTCAAGGAACCCAGAATAGCCAACATAATCTTGAAAAAGAAGAACTTGGAGGAGAGGATTCACATTCTCAGACTTCAAAACTTATTATAAAGTTGTAGTAATCAGGACAGTGTGATGCTGGCATAGGAGCAGACATACAGATCAGTGGAACTGATACGACAGTCTAGAAGTAAATCCATGTATTTATACATTTATGGTCAAATTGTTTTCCAGACTACCAAGACAATTCAACAGTGAAACCGTCTTTTCAACAATTAGTGCCAGGAAAATGGTCCACATGCAAAAGAATGAAACTGGGTCTCCTAACTCACACCACATGTAAAAATTAATCAAAATGGATCAAAGATCTAAATGGAAGGGATAAAACTGTGAAACTTTTAGAAAAGATAAATGTAAATCTTTGTAACCTTGGATTAGGAAATCTTTTCTTAGCTATGACATCAAAAGTGCAACCAACCCAAAGAAAATTGAACAATTCACCAAAATTATAAATTTGTTTTGTCAAAAGACACTATTAAGAAAGTGAAAACAGATCTGGTACTTGCCTCCTGCACTTAGGAAAACCAAATAGCAAGCAGATAATCACATTTCAAACATAGCATCTAAGAGAGAACACTAGAATTTAACAAAGAAGTAACAAGAAACACCTGAGGCAGGGAAGGAGGAGGCGAGGGAAGCAGGCGGCCAGCTTACCTGGAATCCTGGAGAGGCTGCCCACTGAGGGAAAAGGATAAGTGAGTGATTCCCAGAGGTCCACATTTTTATTATGAATGTTTGTAACCCTAACCACAGGAGAATCCCTATGAGGGCCCTGAGACTAGCATAGGGAGGTTCCTGACAACTCCACCAGGGGCTGAAGCACACTCTCTGAAGCCTGAGAACTGCCTGCAGCTGCAGCCACCGACAACTCTGCCACCCCTAGCAGCATAGCCACAGCATATTTGTATACACCTTGAGGACAGACTTCCCCAGCCCACCGCAAACACTGCTCCAGCTACTTGAGCACACTGCCAAAGTACCTGGGGATCATCTCCACTCTGCCCACCAAAGCCAGTGCCCAAGTACACCTAAGGACAAGCCACTCTGGCCTGGCACAGCCCCTCCAAGTGCCAATGCATACTGCCTAGGGGACCAGGGATTGCCCCACCCACCATGGCTGGCATCTGTGCATACTTCCTGGGGCCCTGAGGACAAAACCACCCAGCTTGCCACTACCACAACCACCAGTCACCTGTGAGTGATACATGAGGTCTGAGGAATGGCCCTCCCACACATCACAGCCACTGATAACATCAATTCATACCACTTCAGAACCCGAGGGTTGTCCCACCACCATTACTGCCATCACCCACGCTGTCCAGGGGAATGAGGACACACCAACTGTCCAGCCCACTGCTGCTACTGTCAGTAACCAGCCAAGCTGCCTTGAGGCTGAAGAATGGCCCATTTGGACCCACTAACACCAGAACACTACCCAGGGTCTCAAGGACAGGAACATCCAACCCACCACTACCATCACCAGGGCCCAAGAACTGGCCTACTGAGCATCCTCATCCTTAGCAAAGCCTTGCCACAGCCTCCACTAATGACTATAGCCCAAGTCACTGAGAAAAACACAAAAATCACTGATGCCATTTACAACTGAAGAAATCATATGGAGGCTACACTGCTACATACACTCAGAATCAAAGCTAAAGTGTTCCATGCAACAGACATCTCATAGATACATCTTCAGGAAAAAGTCTTCCCCTAGGAAAGTCAACCTAAAAAACTGGAAGAAGTAACTGCTACATTAGATGCACAGACATCAACATAAAAACACAAGAAACGTGGGAAAAAAAAAAAAACCTCCAAAGAAACACAGTAATTCTCCAAAAACAGATTACAATGAATATGAAATTTATGAAATACCTGAAAAGAAATTTGAAATAATATTATTAAAGAGGCTCAGTGAGATACAAGAGAACACAAATAAACAGTACAAAGAAACCAGAAAAACAACTGAGGATATGAATGACAAATTCACCAGAGACAGGTATCATTAAAAAGAACCAAAAACAGATCCTGGAATGAAAGAATTCAATAAATGAAATTTTAAAAATTCATTTGAGAGCTTCAACAATAGACTAGATCAAACAGAAAGAAGAATCTCAGAACTTGAAGAGAGATCTTTAGAAATAACTCAGTAAGATTTAAAAACAAAAAAAAGAATGAAAGAGGGCTCTCCTGCCACTACTGCCATCATTCATGCCACACATCCTGCCCAGGGAACCAAGGACACAGCAATCTACCCGGCCCATCACTGCATATGTGACATGTGGGACACCATAAAGGGACCAAAGTAGACAAATTCTGGGTGTTCCAGACACTGAAGATGAAAGGCATAGAAAGTTTTATTTAACAAAGTAACAGCAGAAAACTTACCAATCTATTATAGCAAGAGATTTAGACATCCAGATACAGGAAGCTCAGAGATCCCCAAATAGACACAACCCAAAAAGATTTTCTTTGTGACACATTATACTTAAACTGGCAAAAGTCAAACACAAAGTTCTAAAAAACCAAGAAAAAGTAGTCTATTATTATAAGAGAACCTTCATCAGACTAACAGTGGATTTCTCAGCAGAAACCTTACAGACCAGGAGAGAATGGGATGATATATTCAAAGTGCTGGAAGAACACAGCATGTAGGTAAAAAATACCATTCCCAGGAAAGTTACCCTGAAGCAAAATAAAGTCTTTCCCAGAAATACAAAAACTGAAGGAATTCATGACCATTAGACAAACCCCACAAAAAAGGGCTTAAGGGAGTCCTACGTCCATGAGCCAAAGGATGGTATCTACCATCAAGAAAACACAGAGAAGTAAAAGAACTCACTGGTAGAACAAACACACAAATGAAGAAGAGAAAAAAACTCAAATGTTACCACTACAGAAAACTACCAAATTGCAATAAGCAACAAGAGAGAAAGGAACACAAGATATAAAACAACCAGAAAATAATTAACAGAATGACAGAAATAAATCCTCACATATCCATTACAACCTTGAATGTAAACAGATTAAATTTTCCACTTAAAAGACATAGACTACCTGAATGGATTTAAACAAAAAACAAAAACCATGACCCAACTATATGCTGCCTACAAGAAACTTGCTTCACCTGTAAAGAAACATGACTGAAAGCAAAGGAATGGAGAAAGATATTCCACACAAACAGTAACCAAGATAAGCAGATATAGTTGCATTAGATAAAACAGACTTTAAGTCAAAAACAACCAAAAGAGACAAAGACAGTCATCATATAATGATAAAGGGACCAATTCACCAAGAAGATATAAAAACTCTAAATATATATGCATCCAACACCAGAGGAACCACATACATAAAACAAGTATCAAACAAAGAAACGTTGGATTTAAACTGTACCCGAACAAAAGGACCTAAAAGACATCTACAGAATATTTTATCCAACAGCTGCAACATACCCATTGTTCCCATCAGTATATGGAATATTCCCCAAGACAGACCATTTGTTAGGTCCCACAAAAGTCTCAAAAACAATTTTAAATCAAAATTATGCCAAGTATAGTCTCAGACGACATGGACTAAAACTAGAAAGTAACAAGAGGAACTTTGGAAACTCTACAAATAACAGGAAAGTAAACAAAATGCTCCTGAATGACTATTGGGTCAACGAAGAAATTAAGAAGGAAATAAAAAACTTTCTTGAAATAAATGAAAATGAAAACACAACATACCAAAGCCTATAGAATACAGCAAAAGCAGAGCTAAAGGAAAGTTTATAACAATAAATGCCTACATCAAAAAAAGCAGAAAGATTTCAAATAAACATCTAACAATACACTTCAAGAACCAGAAAAACAAGAACAAACCAAACACAAAATTAATAGACGAAAAGAAATAATGCAGCCTGGGCAATGGGCTGGTCTCATCTCTAAAAAAATACTTAAAAATTAGCCTAGCATGGTGACATGTGCCTATAGTCCCAGCTACTCAAGAGACTGAGGTGAGAGGTATCCTGTTAGTCCTGGAGTTCATGGCTGCAATGAGCTACGATCATGTCACTTCCCTCCAGACTGGGCAATACAGCAAGACCTTGAATCTAAAAAACTTAAGAAAATAGAAATTAAAATAAAGGTCAGAGCAAAACTAAAGAGGTTTAAAAAATACAAACTATCAACTAAAAGTTGGTCTTTTGAAAACAATAAGAAAAATCAATACACTGACAGCCACATTAATCAAGAAAAAAAGAGAGAAGACCCAAATAAACAAAATCAGAAACAAAAAAGACGTAACAACTGATATCACAGAAATACAGATCACCAGATGATTATGAACAACTAGATGCTACCAAACTGTAAAACTTAGAGGAAATGAATAAATTCATGGACACATACAAGCTACCAATACTGAATCAGGAAGAAATAGAAAATCTGAACAAACCAGTAACAAGTAACAAGACTGAATCAGTAATAAAAAGTCTTGGCCAGGAGCAGTGGCTCACACCTATAATCCGAGCACTTTGGGAGGCTGAGGCAGGCAGATCACGAGGTCAGGAGTTTGAGACCAGCCTGACCAATATGGTGAAACCCCGCCTCTACTAAAAGTACAAAAATTAGCTGGGCATGGTGTGTGTGCCTGTAATCCCAGCTACTGAGAAGGCTGAGGCAGGAGAATCACTTGAACCCGGGAGGCAGAGGTTGCAGTGAGCTGAGATCGCACCACTGCACTCCAGCCTGACACTCATCTCAAACATATATATATATATATATATATATAGGCTCCCAACAAAGAAAAGCCCTAGATTACAAAGACTTCACTGCCGAATTCTGCCAAACTTATAAAGAACTAACCCAATTCCCAAACCGTTCCCAAAAATTAAAGAGGAAGGAATTCTCCTTTACTCATTCTATCGGGCTTGCATTACCCTGATACCAAAACCAAACAAGGACACCACAAAAAAAAGACCTGCAGGCCAATTATCTCTGATGTACACAGACACAAAAATCCTCAACAAAATACTAGCAAACCAAATCCAACTGCACATCTAAAAGATAATACACCATGCCCAAGTGAGATTTATCCCAGGGATACAAGAATGGTTCAACATAGGCATATGAGTAAACCTAATACATCACATCAACAGAATGAAAGACAAAAATCACATGATCATTTCAACGGATACAGAAAAAGCATTTGAAAAAATTCAACATCATTTCATAAGAATTCTCAAGAAATCAGGCATAAAAGCAGCACACCTCAACATAATAAAGGCCATTTACGACAAACCCACAGCTAATATCATACCAAACTGGGAAAAGCTGGAACTTTTTCCTCTAAAAGCTGGTCAAGACAAAGATGCCCGCTTTCACTACTACTATTCAATATAGTACTGAAGTCCTAGTTAGCACAGTCAGGCAAGAAAAGGAAATAAAAGGCATCTAAACTGGAAAAGAGGAAGGCAAACTGTCCCTCTTTGCACATGACATGATCTTACATCTAGAAAAACCTAAAGACTCCCCCAAAAAACTCAATGATCCTAGGAAAAGTGAATGTCCATAGGCAGAAGAATGAAACTAGGCTCCTATACCTCACCTTAAATAAAATTCAACTCAAAATGGATTAAAGACCTAAATGAAAGACTCAAAACTAAAAAAAACTACTAGAAGAAACACAGGGGAAATATTTCAGGACATTTGAGTAGATAAAGATTGCATGACTAAGATCTCAAAAGCACAGGCAACAAAACAAAAATAAACAAATGAGATTATATTAAACTAAAAGGCTTCTGCACAGCGAAGTAAATAATCAATGGAGTGAAGAGACAATCTGTTGGGTAGGAGAAAATATTTGCAAACCATTCATGTGACAAGAGGCTAATATTCAGAACATACAAGTGACTCAACTTCAATAATTATTTACATACACATACACACACACACCCATTAAAAAGTGGGCAAAAAAATATGAATGGAATTTCTCATAGGAAGGCATACAAATGGCCAACAGGTATATGAAAAAAATGTTCAACATCAATAGTTATTAAGGAAATGCAAATCAAAACCACAAGGTGATATCCTCTTACTGCAGTTAGAATAGCTATGATTAAAAAGACAAAAAATAACAGACACTGAAGAGGATGTGGAAAAAAGGGAGCTCTCATATACTTGTGGTGTTGTGGTGGGAATGTAAATTAGTACAGTCATTATGGAAAACAGTATGCTGATTTCTAAAAAAAAGAAAGAACTAAAAATAGAACTACCCTATGATGTGGCATTTACCCAAAGGAAAAGAAATCACTATATCAAAGGGATACCTGCAACCCTGTGTTTACTGCAACACTATTCACAAAAGCAAAGATACGGAATCAAACTGAATATCCATCAATGGCTGAATGGGATAAAGAACATACAGTATAGATACATAATGAAATGCTATCATAAAAAAGAATGAAAGCCTGTCATTTGTAGCAACATGGATGGAACTGAAAGAATGTTAAGCCAGGCACAGAAGGACAAATATCACATATTTTCATTCATATGTGGAAGGTAAAAAAGTTAATCTCATGGAGGTAAAGAGCAGAATGATAGTCACCAGAGGATGGGCAGAGTGTAGCAATGTGGGGTGAAAATAAGTTTATTAATGGGTACAAACATACAGTTAGACAGAAGAAATAAGTTTCAAAGTTTCACAGCAGGGTAAACTGGCTATAATTAACAACAATGTATTGTTTATTTCAAAATAAATAGAAGAGAGGACTTGAAGTGTTCCCAATACATTAAAATGATAAATACTTAAGGTGATATATTCCCTAATTACCCTGAGTTGATCATTACACAGTCTATGCCCGTAACAAAATACCACAAGTATCCCATAAAAATGCACAAATAATATGTATCAATTAAAAAGTTTTAAAAAAATTTTAAGAAGGTAAAAAAAAATACAACCACACAATAAAAGGAAATACTTGCAAATTATATAAGCGATACAGGACCTGTATCTAATATACATAAAAAACTCTTACAACTGAGTTATAAGGGAGAAATAATTCCATTTAAAATGGGCACATAATCTAAATAAACATTTCTCCAAAGGAGATGTACAGATGGCCAACAGGCACATCAAAATTTGATCACCATCAATTGCCATTAATCCAATGAAAATCAAAACCATTACAAAATGAGGTATCATTTTATACCCACAAGGACAACCATAATAAAAAAGACACTTAGTAAGTACCACTGGCAAGGATGTGAAAAACTGCAACCCTCATAACTGTGGGAATGTAAACGGTACAACTGCTTTGAAAGACAGTCTGGCTGTTCCACAAAATATTAAACATATGACCCAGCAATTCCACTCCTAAAAAACTGAAAACATACACAAGAGAAATAAAAACACTGAGTCTATCCTAAAGTGTATACACAAATACTCACAGCAGCATTTTTGTTTCAAAGTAGAAACAATCTAAATGTTCAGCTGGATAAAGAGACTAACAACTGTGGTATAGCTATGCAATGGAGTTTCATTCTAGCATAAAAAGGAATTAAGCACTATTACATGTTACAATATGGATGACCCTGAAAACCTTAGGGTAAGTGAAAGAAGCCCAAAATGCCATATATTGTGTAATTATTTTATATGAAATGTCCAAAATAGGTAACATGCCCAGAATAGGCAAATTCACAGAAACAGAAAGTAATGTAGTGGTTGCCAGGAACTTGAGATGGTGGAAATGGTGAGAGACTATTATTAATGGATAGGTTTCTTTTTGGGAGGGATGAAATGAAAATGTCCTGAAATTTGATAGTGATGATTTATAGTAAAACTACTGAATTATATACTTTTAAAAGACAACATTTATAGTATGTAAATTTTATCTCAATAAAAAACTTTTTTTGATCTAAGAGAAAAAGGAATCAACAGGCTCTAATCAAACACAGGGTATGTACAATACAGTCAAAAGACACCTTTCACAAAGCAAAGCCAGTGATATTGTCCAGAAAGAACTCAAGCCTCCTGATTTTTCTTTTCTTTTTTTTTTTTAATTCCGGGATACATGTGCAGAACGTGCAGGTTTGTTACATACGTATATGTGTGCCATGGTGGTTTACTGCACCTATCAACCCGTCACCTAGGTTTTAAGCCCTGCATACATTAGCTATTTGTCCTGATGTTTTTCCTCTCCTTGCTGCCCACTGACCCGACAGGCCCCGGTGTGTGTTGTTCCCCTCCCTGTGTCCTTGTGTCCTCATTGTTCAACTCCCACTATGAGTGAGAACATGTGGTATCTGGTTTTCTGTTCCCTGTTAGTTTGCTGAGGATGGTGGCTTCCCACTTCATCCACGTTCTTGCAAAGGACGTGATCTCATTCCTTATTATGGCTGCATAGTATTCCGTGGTGTATATGTACCATATTTTATTTATCATTGATGGGCATTTGGGTTAATTCCATGTCTTTGCTATTGTGAATAGTGCTGCAATAAACATACGTGTGCATATATCTTTATAAGAGAATGATTACAAAGATATGCGGAGTAAAAGAAACATAAATGAGTATATATTTCTTTGGGTATAAGGCTCCTGATTTCTAGCTGATTCCTGGCTCTCCTCTGGACCATGTTTGTCTGTGATAAAAGTTACCTAAAGTAGTCATTAAGAGAAAAATCAAGGAATTCACCTACCTGAAGGTTAAGAACTCAAAAGATCCTCCCAAATTTAAAGTAGATGTGAATCAATGTCAAGAAATGAAATAAGTTTCCTGGCCCCAACCTACTGATCAAAAATCAAAGTCTGAGTAAAATGAAGCAAAGTGACAATTTCTAGAACATTCAGAGACCAGTCTTAATTTAAAATGGCAAAAAATTTATGTAGAATTTGAAAAGTTCCTTTGAGAATAGAACAGCGACTTCTTAGTTACCTAGGAAAAGACAAACATCACTTTTGAGATAAACATTTATTAGGCATCTACTGTGTATCAGACACTGCTGGGTATGATGGACGTATGAAAATGTCAAAGACCTAATCCTTGTAAATGAAAAACTCACAATTGAAGGAGCTATAATAGTGAAATTCCCCAAGAACCATGGGAGCAAAAAGAAGACAGCAATTAATTTTGAAAAGGTAGAGTAGGTTAAAAAAGGAAAATAAATTCCTTTCCCAGTTATTATACTGAAATGTGAGCTGGGCTTTAAAGGATAAAGAAAATGAAATACTGTTTTAGATACCGTGTATCATAAATGCAAGAAAAATAGTAGAGTATAGCTTGAATATAAAATTTAGAAGCACAAAGTCCAACTCTGGACTTGACAATAAGGCCACCGAAGTAGACTTGTGTTTTCACTTACGTGCCAAACCCTAAGGCAGCAATGTAGAAGAAGGTACAGAAAAAGTAAACAGAGACTAGAGGAGACTAGTTGAAAGTGACATAGTATTTCAGGTTATTTATCGTTAAAATCATGTTACTTTTTAAAACATCTTAACTCTTCTAATTATTTTGTTTTCATGTAAAAACCAGGATCTGAAAAGATCAGTGATGACAGAAGGAATCACATGAGGCTGAATTAGGTTCACGGGACTGCTAAACACTATACAGATATGGACAATACTTCATACCCTCTTAAAATAAAACCCCAAAGGGAAGCAGAGTCTCCTATGCATGTTTCATGTACAGGAAATATTAACTAACTGGTCAGGAACCTCACATAAGTCCTAATTCTCTAGCATCAAAGCAACTGCTTGAATCCATTTCACCAATTACCTATGTACATACACAAGAAGGACCAAAGGGAAGTTCTATAATTAAAAAGTACAGTAGGCTGGGCACATGGGAGGCTGAGGTGGGCAGATCACCTGAGGTTGGGAGTTTGAGACCAGCCTGGCCAACATGGAGAAACCCCATCTCTACTAAAAATACAAAATTAGCTGGGCGTGGTGGCACATGCCTGTAACCCCAGCTACTTGGCAGGCTGAGGCAGGAGAATTGCTTGAACCTGGGAGGCAGAGGTTGTGGTGGGCAGAGATTGCGCCACTCCACCCCGGCCAAGAAAAAAAAAATACAATAAAAAAAAAAAAAAAAAAAAAAAAAAGTCCAGTAATTGAAATAAAAGTTCACCAATAGATTAGACAGAATCAGATTCAGAGATCCTGAAAATAGATCAGTAGAACCTAACCGATCTGAGGAACAAAAAGATAAGAAAAATTAACAGTCTCAAGGACTTGTGAAAAAAATTCAAGTCTCATTATAACTGACCCTAAAAGAAAAAGAAAAAATAGGGCCAAAAGAATTTTTAAAAATAATAACTGAAAATATCCCAAATTTGGAGGAAAGCCTCATCTTGTTGATCCTAGATTAGCAAGCCTAGAATAAATACAAAAACACTACATCAAAGCATATCACAGTCAAACTGCTGAGATCCAAAGAAAAAGAGAAAAATTACTGAAAGCTACCAAAAGTGGCAGGGGTTTGGGGGTGCAACACATTACATATAGAAGAATAAAAATAAGAAGGACAGCTGACTTTTCATAAAAAATAATGGAGGCCAATGGAACATCTTCAAAATGGAATATATTCAAAACTCTGACAAGTGGGAATACCCTGTAAACCCAGGAATCCATATCCAGAAAAAAGTATACCAAGGATGAAATAAAGATATTTTCAGATGAACAAAGGCCTATAAAATTTGTTGCTTGCAGACCTGCACTACAAGAACTACCAGAGGATATTGTTAGGCTGAAGAGAAAGGTTACCAGATGGAAACTTAGATTTCCAGGAAAGAACATCAGAAAAGGTAAATAACTAAGAAAATATTTCCTCCAATGTAATTTCCTTAAAAGGCAACTAACTATTTAAAGCAAGTAACACAAATCCTAAGACAGGATTTATGGTATAAGTAGAAGTACAAGATATGACAATAGCACAAAGAAAGGAATGGTAGATAAATAAAATTATACTGTTGTAATGTTAATACATTTTTAAATGGATGGCAGGAGGTAGCAGTAGGTGGTATAAACTGTAAGGTATGAAGTGGAGGATGGTATAATATTACCTCCAAATAGACTCTCATAAGTTAGTGATACATATTGTTAAACTCTAGAATGACTATTAAAAAACTAATTAAAAGAGGACACTAAGAAGTCAAGAGATGAAATAAAATAGAATCCTATAAACTATCTGATTAACCCCAAAGGTTGTAGAAATAAAGCAACTTTAAGAACAAAAGAAAAACAAACAGCAACGACACCAATAATCACATTAAATTAAATACAAACACTAAGTGGTCTAAATAGAAGGCAGAGGTCATTAGACAATTTTAAAAGCAAGAGCCAATGGCCACGTTGTTTACCAGAGAAACATTTTAAACACAAAGATGTTTACAGACTAAAAGCAAAATACTGGAAAAAGATACACCATGATGTTGCATAAGAAAGCTGGAATGGCTAAATTAGTATCAGACAAAGTAGGCTTCAGGACAAAGTGCATTTTAAGAAATTAAGTGCCGGGTGCGGTGGCTCATGCCTGTAATCCCAGCACTTTGGGAGGCCGAGGCAGGCGGATCACGAGGTCAGGAATTCAAGGCCAGTGTGGCCAATATAATGAAACCCTGTCTGTACTAAAAATACAAAAATTAGCCGGGCATGGTGGCACGTGCCACCTCCCAGCTACTCGGGAGGCTGAGGCAGAAGAATTGCTTGAAGCTGGGAAGTAGAGGTTTGTAGGGAGCCGAGATCGCGCCACTGCGTTCCAGCCTGGGCAACAGAGCGAGACTTCGCCTCAAAAAAAAAAAAAAAGAAATTAAGAAGAACATTTCATAAAGATAAAAGAATGATTTATCAGGAAGAATAAACACGCCATACATAAATAGCAATTTGCAATGGGCCTAAGTGCAAAATCTAAAATTATAAAACTTAAAAAGAAAATCTTCATGACTGTACTTGATTTCCTGACAGGATACACAAGTCACTAACAATTAAATTAAAAAATGATAAATTCAACTTCACCAAAATTCAAATTTTCTACTCCTTTTAAAACACTATTGTGAAAGCAAAAAGGCAAACCATAGTCTAAAAAAACATTTAAACAACAGAAATCTAAGGAAAGACTTGTATCCAGAATATATTTTTTAAAATGCTTACAACTCAGTAATAATGACAACCAGTGTTTTCTAAGTCAAAAGACTTTTTAAAAACTTTCAGAGGAGAAGACATACAAATGCCCAGGAAGCACATAAAAAGATGCTCAATGTCAACAGCCATCATGAAAATTCAAATAAAAACCATGATGAAATACCACTTCGCACCCAGTAGAATGGCTACAGTTAAAAAGACAAGTAATAACCAACTGTTGGCCAGGTAATAACCAACTGTTGGCCATAGGAAGCAAAACTGCAACTCTCAGGTATTGCTGTTGGGAATGTAAAACAGCACAACCACTTTGGGAAAGGGTTTGGCAGTTTCTTATAAAGTTAACCTTCCATCTGCCCTCTGACCCAGTAATTCTATCCTTCAGGAGAAATAGAAAGCATGTCCATAGAAAACTTGTTTAAGAATTTACTAGTAATTATTAATAGCCTAAAACTGAAAACACCTCAAGTGTCCATTAACAAATAAATGTATAAACAAACTGTCATAGATTCACACAATGGAATACCACTTAACAATAAGAAACAAACAAGTAATATATGTAGCAGCATTATAAACATTATACTGAGTGAAAGACACAAATGAGTATATACTGAATGATTCCATTTACATGTAGTTCTATTATGTGAACTTATGGAAAAAATCTACTATGCACTCAAGGATCACTATCTAAAACTGGGGCTTGACCACAGGCTTATTTTGAGGATCAAGATAATGCATGTAAAATGGCTCTAAATTCTTTAAGGCAATATACAGATACAGACATTACTTTTTATCAACAATTCCAGTACAACACAGTAATGTCCCTTCTGACAGAAAAGACTGCAGTGGCTTACCCTGTAAAATCCCAAAGAAAGATCACAAACAAGAATTCTACAACTTTGATCATATTTTCCAAAAATGATTCAAGATACCCTAAAACAGAAGTTAATTCCAGAGGGGAGGAAAGTGGCACCCAACTGAAAACCAGGTGTCATTGTTAAGTAGAAGAGAGCAAACAAATACCAGCAATTCACAAATTTCAGAAAAAAATCAAGGTAATCAAGATAAAGAAAATCCATCAGAAATGGCCGGGCGCGATGGCTCACACCTGTAATCCCAGCACTTTGGGAAGCCAACGCGGGTGGATCATTTGAGGTCAGGAGTTCGAGACCAGCCTGGCCAACATGGTGAAATCCCATCTCTACTGGGGGGGAAAAAAAATTAGCCAGGCGTGGTGGCACACGCTTGTAATCCCAACTACTGGGGAGGGTGAGGCAGGAGAATCGTTTGGCCTGGAAGGCAGAGGTGCAGTGAAACAAGATCATGCCACTGCACTCCAGCCTAGGTGATGGAGTGAGACTCTGTCTCAAAAAGAAAAAGAAAAGAAAATGCATCAGAAATGAAGATGTGTCAAAGACCAACAATAAACTTAAATGTCTTTATTCCCATCATTATAAAGTATTTATTACTTCAAATAAAGAGCATTTTAATTATTCTAAAACTTTATTTCTAGCTGAAATTTTATGTCAACACAAAGTACCCTGCTTTATCTTAGGTTGAAAATAGCCTAATAAAAAAGCTATTACCTGATTAAGTACAAATAAACCAAAAATGCTAATATTAATTTCAGACTCCTGGGGAGAGCAGTCCCTGTCATAAATAGCTAACCATTCCAAACGGTGAAATCTATTACTATTGCCAAGTATATGCCCACTGGTAACATGAATCATCATAGACGATTCTCTGCTCTTCCTTAGCTTTCAATGCACATTCACCTCAGGAGCTGGATTCCTCTTGTCCCTGACTTCTTTGGCTTTATACCATGCCTTCATCTTTCTTTCTTTCTTTTTTTTTTTTTTTTTTAACCTCTCCCAGTTTATTTCGGCAATCCATCTTCGAAAGATTTGTTTGCTTTGTTTTCTCCCAACTTCTTAGGATGCTGTTCCTGGTAACTGCTCAGGCACAGCATTTGCATGCACCACAGATAGTGTAACCATACTTTGAGTTTCAATCCTGCTTTATACCTGTTCCCTAAACATAGTTAAGAATAGCACCCCTTTCATTCTCAGAAGTTTCTGGCTTGGACAATAGGTTAAATAGCTACTGAGACCACAAAAATAGACTATGAATGGTCAAACACACAGTAAGTACTTCAAAGGCAGGCTGCTTGTCTGGCTAGTTGACTGAATGAACATATGGATAACAACGATTCCAATGCCTGCTCAGGTCCTTGAAATACCCTTTTTGTACAAATACAAGTTTTTATTACTTTTAAACACATTGATCATCAAATTAAGCCTAGAGAGACAGTGTTAAGAAATTTCCTCTTAATCAATGGATTAAAATATGTAATTGGCATACTGACTGTAGTATAGTAAACAATTCCACTAAATGTTAAGGATACTTGAAGAGTATATCCCATTAAGGGATTAACAGACATATCTTGCTTTTAAATCATAGTACCAATCGATCCTTTTAGAAACTTTAAGTTAGAGATAAAGTTTTACTTATCATAACGAATTTCCAAGAAACAAATGGCTCACCTATATAATCCACTCACAAGGCAGCTTAACATGACTATTATGTTACTACTTGAGGGTTATAGCTCAATATCTGTCAAGTCTAAGCCAAAAAGAAAGTAACTTGATGGTCAAATGAACACACAATTAGCAAAAACATGTCTTTCAAATAGTGATTAAACTCTGATAAATCCGTATGATGGAATATATGCAATGAAATGAAACAAAACTGCTGATACGCACAACGACATGGATGGCTCTCAAATACATTACACTAAAGGAAAGAAGCCAGACTCAGAAGGCCATGTACTACATGAGTCCCATTTACATGGCATTTTGGAAAAGGCAAAATTATAGGGACACAAACAGATCAGTAGTTGCAAAGGCCTGGGGATAAGGGAAAGGGCTGACTACCAAGTGACAATCTAGAATACTGTTCTTTATTTTGATTACAGCAATGGTTACACTGTGTTTGTTGAAAGTAATAGAATTATACACCAAAGAGTAAATTTTACCATACATAATTTTTAAAAAAAATTTCTAGGTATAACGTTATTTTTTAAAGTAGTTTAGATCTGGAAAAGAAAAAAAAAGAGGACAACAACAACAAAATGTTCTCTTTCAACTTTAAAAAGAGAACAGAGAACACTGTATGTCTAAACAAAAGGCAGCTGCAACCACACTGCTCGAACAGTATTAACATCAGGGCTCTAGGCCAAGACTTCTTTCAGCTTCTGCAGTGTTATCTCCCTGAATCAGATTCTCACTTCTATCTAACTCAATCTTTCTAATTTTCTGAATACCTTGGCTTTCTAACCTTGGTTTGTCTAATGGAATGCCTCACATTCATAATTCACCTCTGTCTCGACAATCACTCAATGGCACCAATCCATTTCTCACGTTTGGATCTCACGTTAGTACTTACATTAATTCCCTTAATTCCTGACTCTACCCAGCTTTGCTATGACTCGTCCCTCAGCTAAACTTGATCATGTCCTCTTCTAGCCTTCAATTGGAGTTCTTATCTACCATGAGTTAAAATGACAAATGCTACCAACCTCATCTATTCAAGTGCTTCAGAAGTGACAAACTCTAAAGTCTCCCTTGGGAAGCTGTATTAGTGTTTTTTCACTTCAATAAATATGACATTTCTTATTTTGGTCCAACCAAACTCTTGCTTATCCTTCAGTCCTAGTTCCTGTTTAGTTTGTACGGAAACACAGATAAGCAGTCATTTTCCTCCTCACAAAAATCATGCATTTACTTAAGACTAGCATTAAAATTATACTCTTATCTTCCTTCTCTAGGGTAATACCTATGACTCCTACAACACTGTTAATCATTTAATGTTATATTTTATGTTCCCTCAAACCTCTCCAGTTTCTACACATTTTTCAAAGAAAGTGACCAAAATGGGATACCAGAGACTAACAAGCAATTTACAAATAAATATAATACTAACATAGCCCCCAAAAAAGAATACCCTTTAAAAAGAAAGATCAGTCAACTATGTTATGGTCCCTTATACTAATCTACAGAATAGGAATAGAAAAAAATTCATAATTTGTGAGGCGTGGTGGCTCACACCTCTAATCCCAACACTTTGGGAAGCCAAGGCAGGAGCACTTGAAGCCAGGAGTTCAAGACCAGTCTAGGCAACACAGTGAGAACTCCATCTCCACAAAAAATTTCAAAAACTTAGCCAGGTGTGGTGGCATGTGCTGTCATCCTGGCTACTCTGGAGAATCACTTGAGCCCAGTAAGCTATGAGAGCACCACTGCACTGGGCAAAAGGGCAAGATCTTGTCTCAAAAAAATTTTTTGAAGAAAAAATCACAATCCTGGAAGTTTCATAAGTTAGTCTCTTAGCAATGAATTTGTTATTTCCTCACAAAGCAGGAGAGCCCAATCTTTCCGGTCCCTAAGGCTTTACAACTTCCCATTCCCAGGCAAGACAAAGATTCCCTAACCCCCACACCCCTAAAAACTCTTCTATGAATTAACTGTAGTTATTTCCCCAGGATAGTCAGGTGGCCTTCATGTGGTTTTAAACTTCTTAGCTATTTTCTCAGTTCTATTAGAGCCCACTGCTACTAAGTTTAGGTAACTGTTGAAACTGAGCCCTATAATCCTTTAGTTCCTTTCAAGTCAAAGATAATTTTTCTGAACTGAAGAAAGGGAAACAAAATTGAGAAAAGGTTAAGCTGAAAAGCAGAGAAAGAGAATTATATTTTTTAAACTACATTTAGGCAGTAATCTGTTTTTCCCTAATGAAAACATTTACCTTTAAGATAATTAAGACATAAGTATGAATTACACAATAAGACTTACAACCTAAAGAATTAAAAAAAAAAAAGAAGACAAATATAGAGAAAACAGAACTAACAAAAAGAGAAGAGATAAAAGACCGGACTTAAAAAATGGAGACAGACTGCCCAATGTATACACAGGGTGAAAAGGGTTATAATCAAGAGAAGAAAAACAAATCTGTCCCCAAAAAAGCAGCAAAGTTGTGGATGCAAAATTGAATTTCATTTTGTGTGTGTGGTTTTTTTTTTAAATAAAGTGATAATATGGCTGCTTGAAATTAGTTGTAAAGAGGTGAGGAAAATGAATCTCAGACCACCAATGTACATAGAAAGGTACCAAATATTAAGGGCTTTTACGACACAATCTTCTTGAAAATGAAGGATTAAGTAAGGAATAGATAGCCACATAAAAACATCTGTGATTCAACAATACACTTCAAGATTAGGTTGTTCTTCACACCTCTCTGGTAATACAATGAACAGAAAGCTGTATCGTGAAAATACAGAGAAGATGCTGTATGAGTTACTTCCACCTCTTGACCTAAGTCATGGCAGCAGCTAGCAAAATTCTAAGGGGTTATAAAGTCCACCCCATACCCAAGACCAAAATCTACTCCCACCCCACCTTGGCTCAATGGTTTTCTCCCACTGTGGTGAGGGTAGTTTTGGAAAAGCTCCTCAAATGTCAGGAAACACTGTAATACAAAAAGAAAAAACAATTCATAAGTACTAAAACTTAACTAACATTTTGGTCTCCCTCTCAAGGAAGATTGATATCATGGGAAAAGTACTAATCTAAGAACTAAGAAACCCAGTGTATTTTGCTTGTTCAGCATTCATTCTAAGACTTTTTCTATAATTTCAGTTATTTGGGAGGTGGCGGGGTGAACATCAGGCATACTCTCTCTGTTAAGTGTTACTCAGCTGATGAAATATAAACCAGAGCTGCTGACAGACACATTTGCCACTAATTGGACTGAAAATGAAGCTATCAGAGAAATTAGCACAACTAAGGGATGAAAAGAGACATTCCTGGTGATATAATTTAAGAACCTGGCTCCAGTTCTTCCTTAAGTACTTTTCCCCTTAAGTTAGTTTGTATTGAGTTTCTGTGACTGACAAGTATGTCTGGCCAATATGCCTGGGTTCTAAATTCCACACTGAACCTGAGCAAGCTGTTCCTCATCTACTGGCCTTAGTTTCTTCTTTTATGAAATGGACTTGAGATGAAGTCTTCAAAGTGTTTTTAAAGCAGTGGAATTTTGTGCTTTCTTAAACAAAATCTCATTTTTAAATCAAAAATAAAAATGACTTTATTCACATAAATGTATTTATAAGACCAAATTTACATCTACGTCTGACCAAAATCAATGAGAAAAATGTATTTAAACCTCGCTTTGTGGCCATGCGTGGTAGCTCACGCCTATAATCCCAGCACTTTGGAAGGCCAAGGTGGTCAGATCACTTGAGGTCAGGAGTTCAACACCAGTTTGGCCAAGATGTGAAACCCCGTCTCTACTTAAAATGCAAAAGTTAGCCAGGCATGGTGATGTACGTTGGTAGTCCAGTTACTCAGGAGGCTGAGGCAGGAGAATTGCTTAAACCCGGGAGACAGAGGCTGCAGTGAGCTGAGACTGCACTACTGCAATCCAGCCTGGGCAACAGAGTGAGACTCCGTCCCAAAATTAACAAACAAACAAACAAATAAAATAAACCTCACTTTGAGACTGAAAAGAAAAATTACTACTACAAATGTACTTTATAAAATCAAATGTATGATATTTACTTACTATGACCAAAATCAGTAAGAATGGGGTGTTTTAATAAATACAAAACCTTAAAACTGAAAACTACTGGTAAAAGATGAAAGCTCTGATTAGCCTCTCAGGACTCAATTTATTTCTGTATTTCGTTTTAGTTGCACATTATTAAGAATCCTGATTCAAAAAAAAGAGTTGCAATGAGTAACATGTTTTCCACATCTGTCTTACCCCATATATTAAAGATGAACAAAAGCTTAAACTTCTACACAAAAGAAAAATACCTAACATGACACGTTTTTAAGAGTCTCCAATTGGTTAAAATCAAGTACATGATAGAATTAAGCCTCCATATGTACTGATTTTTAATTTTTAAAAATTACTTCAAATTCGTTTAAAAATCCAATCAGAACCAAAATGTTTACAGAACCTAATTAGTGACTTCATAGGACTCTAATAAATAATCTCTGAATTCTCTTAAAAATATTTTCCAGTCTGACCCATATATACTCATTGCCTATAGGAAATGTGATAAAGAATTTATTTTTAGAATCTAATTATCTTTTTGTAAAAAGCCTCCTTTAAAGGAAAAGGTGCAACAATTCCTATTCAGAATCTCAAAGTTAAAAACATAGAGAAACATTTTTTTACAAGACTATTAATCTGTTCAGTCTTACTGAGAACCAACTTGACAGGGCACACAGATGATAAAAAGTGCTATAAAATGTTCACTACTTCAGAAAAACTGCTTTAAGATAGAAATGAATAACTCTTCATCTCTAATCTCAAGAAGTTAACAGTCTAACAGAGGATACAGTATATTCATTCATTCAACAACGGTGTCTCCTCAGTGTCACCAGCCACTGTGCCAGCAACTGGGTCTAAACAGTGAACAAGATACACATGATCCCTACTTGCATAAATTTAGATTTCAAAGGCAGTAGATAACTAACAAAGAGCTTGAAAAAAAGAGACCATATGAGTAAGTTAACATTTTGGGGGGGGGGGGGGGGGGGGGGAAGATTGCTGCATACTATGTGAAAGTTAATATAAACTGGAGGGATTGAGCCCAGCCATGGAGAGTCCAGTTAGGAGCTACTTACTACAACGATGACGGTCGCTACAAAATAAAAGGAACTCAAAAGAGGGAGCAACAAACTCAGCTGAAGTATGGGGAAACGAAAAAGCCTCAGAGAAGTCATGTTGCAGCTCAATACTGAAAGATAAGAAACAGTCTAGACAAGTAAAGCAAGGAAATTTGTACAGAAGACCATGTGAATGGCATGTTTGGAAAACTTCAAGTAGTTCTTCACAATGTGTCTTGAATGAGGTGAATTACAGCTGGAAAGGCAGATAGGGAAAAAAATAGTAAAGAACATTTTACAAGAAGAGAAAGTAAACACCTACAGGACACTAAGGAATACTTTTAAGCAAGGTGCTTACATGACCAGGCTTACATTTCAGAAAGATTCTTCCAAAATCAGTTAGCCTAAAAACAAATATAAGAAGTCTAACCACCTAAACAAGCATCGTGCTTGCCAATAAATACACTGTCTCAAAGTCCTAATCTAGTAGCTTACCTTGACAACCAAATACAGTACAACCAAGTACTCTTAAGTTTCAGAAATCAAGCAACTAGTACCAAGTTCAGGGCACACTATAGTTGACTAGTTATTAAAACAACAAAAGAAAGGCGGGAGTCACCACAGAAAAAACGCTAAAAACGTGAAAAATGCAATGGTGTCAGGAGATAAGAGGAGTCAAGTAGAGAATACGCTTCTTGATTATACTCAGAAATGGGTTAATAACAGAGAAACTATTTTATTCCAGTGTAAGAATACTTCCACCTGTTGCCAGTTACACACAGATGCACCCGTTTTATGTAATAATTATGGTTCCTGACAAGCAGCTCAAACACCAAATTTCATTTAATACACAACACTTCAACCAAAGATTAGAAACAGCAAAGTACAACAGCGCTGTGGTGCACATTGGCTATACACTAGTAAGCTTCCCACAGCTTAAAACTCTCTAACAAGCTTTAGAGCGGGGAGGGGGGACTTACTACTTTGCAGAGGTTCCTATTCAATGAACTGGAAAAGTTCTTAATTCAAACATGACAAGCGACATACTGAAGAATTCAGCTGTTTTAAGAAAATGAATCCTACCTTTCCAGGGTCATCCTTGGATCGAGGCACTTTAAGGAAACATTTGTTCAATGACAGATTATGTCGTATGGAATTCTGGAATTAAAGAAGAAAAGCCATAAGGTCAATAAAATCCTAAAAACATAACCCAACTTTAAAACAGAATTAGAAATCTAAACATCTCTATGCTTTGCAAAACAATTACAAATGGAATAAACTTTTTAATGAGCTTAAAATTTAAACTTTCTGACTTTCAAATTATGAATGCTACAAGGGGAAGCTATTACTGGAAAATAATTTCTAGAAGATTTCGTAAAATGTAACACATGTAGCATTTTAAGTGTTTAACACTTTTAACAATACAGAAAGATGCCTGTAATGTAATGTTAAATATTAAATGCCAAAATATAAAATTGGCATATTATGATACATATTATGACTTTAATTGTGGTACTTATTTTAAATTTATTTATTTATTCTTGGAAATAAGCCAGAATGCAAAATGTTAGAAGGTATTCTACATGAAATTAAAGAGTATGACTATTTTCTTCTCTTTACTGCAAAGTCCAAATAGTCTGCAAGACACATGTATTAGCACTTTTTAATTAGTTTAAAAAATATTTAAAAAAAAATTCCACTGCTCTATTACAAAAAAACATACAGAACCCAATTAGGTTCTCACCACAGTCTGTAAAAAAGAAAAACACATGGAAAGATACTGGCTACAGGGAGCTGGGAAGAACATCTAAATTCCTCATTGTAGCAGGGAAGAACACCCAAGGTGGGTAGCAGGAAAATGCCCTTGGAAACCTGCAGAGTCTATGAAACAGAAATTTATTCATGAATAAGTAGGACTGTGCCACAATCCGTACAGAATATGCCCCAAAGTCCATTTCTTCTCAATTAAATGCTCCAAAACCCATTCTCAAATTATCTTGTTTGTTCCCAAATGGCTAGTATTTGGGAGAAAAGAGGTCCAACTGCATTTAGCCATTACTTAGAATGGTACCTTTTGGGGTCATATTTTGGCATAGTATCTGTTTTATTTTTTAATATAAAATTCAGTAGTCTAACAAGAATGCCTATAATAAAACTTCTCTCCTTCAGGCACAATATTGGAATTTTAAACATTTTAAAAAGATGACTACAGAATATAAATTCAAGACCATCTTATTACCAAAGCAGAAATTTAAAACTTACACTTGGGATGTAAACAGCTACAAAGAATGATGCTCTCTTCCAAAGAGAAAATCCTAGGTAAGCATTTTTTTAAAAAAACAAAACAAAACAAAACAAAAAAACCTACTTTTTTTTAAGCCACATCAGAGAGCTCAGATTGCAAGGCAACCAAACCACATTCCTAAGAGGAGCAAGGCTATTCAACGAGAAACTGGACACACAACTAAATCACCTTTGGCAGAGCACAGGAAAAAGAGATGGCCACCATCCAAGCAGTTAAAAAGAAATTACCTAAAATTTTAAAGGCCAAGCATGGGGTTGTCACTTTAGAGCAACAAGGATCCCACAAACAAGAGAAGTTCTCACACACTCTTAAGGTCTTCTCCATAGACCTTTATCATATGTTCTTAAGAAAGAATAGGGGTAGGAAAGGAGACCCAAGAAAGTCTCCCCTAGTGGCATAAACAGGAAGAAAGTGATTGACAGTGATAGGGAGTGAGGAGACAAAGCCCACCAACCTTCCACAGATTTTACAAAGCCAAAAAACAAGTCTGCAGTAAACACAGCAAAACCTCTCACCCACAGGACTCTGGCAAAGATTCACTGCTTCTAGGGGAAGAATGGAAACAAAACCCTGGTGCCTCTAGGGAGGGACAGGAAACCCTTACCCAGTAGTACATAGGCAAAGATGATCTGCTGTTGGAGGAAAAGCAGAAGCAAATCCCTTGAACTCTGGGAGAGGTACAGGAAACTATCTTGGGCCCAGGATCCTATACAGATACCATGTAGAGGTCTGCTACACCTGGAGAAGAGATGGGAAACTCCAACCCAAAAGTAACTACAGATACACAAAACTAGTTTGGCTGAGGGAAAGAAACACTGAAAAAGCTCACCATAAGTTTGAGGGTCTGCATAAGACTAAGGCTGGACCAACACAATAAAGAACACCCCTCACCTCTACCAAAAGCATAGCACTGAATAACAAGCAAACGCAGTCTACTGACACAGAAGGGGCAAGAAACTCCCACGATGTGTAAAAAGGTGGGCAGAGACAATTAAAATCTAAAGAGATTAAAAAACAAAAAAATCCTACAGCACCCTCTCCAAGCACAAGTTAACAGAAGCCCACTGCTGAAGGAATGTAAAGTTTGTGGTATACTGAAGATAAAGATATCAATTTTAAAAATCCAAATTACTGACAGACTGACTCAATCCCCACAAGAACGGCCTGAGAAAAAAGATGCTTGTCCATTTACGAGTACAAGTACCATTTACCTCAATGTCTACCATTCTTCTACACATATGTCTGGTTTCAATCAACAATTGTAAGACATAGAAAAGAAAGGAAAACTTACTGCCAAGAGATAAAATAATCAACAAAACCCAAGACAAGACTCAGGTGTTAGAACTATCAGGAAAGAAAACATTAAAATAACTATGATTAATATGTTAAAGGGTCTAGCAGAAAAAAAGCGGACAACCTGCTTGCATAAGGAGATGGAGAATTTCAACAGAAATGTGAAAACTAAAGAAAGAGACAAATATAAACAATAGAAATAAAAAACATTAAACATGATTAAATTCCTCAGATGGGATCATTAAACTAGACACAACTAGGAAAAGAACTAGACACAACTCTACCTGGGGGTAGAGTAACAGAAATTTCCAAATGGAGACTGGTGCATTCACACAGGGCAAAACAAAAACAAAACAGATCATCCAAGAATTGTGTGATGATAAGAGTATTCAAGTCCCAGAAGGAGAAAAAAAAAGGAATGGGACAGAGGGAAAATCTGAAGTAACAGTCAAGAATTTTCAAAAAATAAATGCAAGACATCAACCCGAATATGCAAGAATTTCAGAGAACACCAAGCAGAATAAAGTAAAAATCCACATCCCCAAATTCATTACAGTGAAAGGGCTAAAAACCAAAATAAAGAACATCTTGAAGGCAGTCAGAGAAAGTAGATTACATATAAAGGAATAAAGATAAGAATTACAGTGGACCTCTCAAAAACCATGCAAGCCAGAAGGCAATGGAGTGACATCTTAAAATATTGAAAGAAAAAAGAAAAAAAAAAAAGAAACCTGTGCAGTGAAAATCTCTCTCAAAAATAAAGGCAAAATAAAGACTTCCAAACAAAAGCTGAAAAATTTCATTTCAGCTTACTTGCACTGTTACAAGAAAGTTCTTTTGGCAGAAGTATGAAATCAAACAAAAATGCAGATCACGAAAATAAATGGTGTCAGAAAATGGTAAAAAAAATGAAGGTAGATTTAATGCTTTTAAAAAGACTGTATGAAGATATTCAGACTGTAAAAAATAAAAAATAAATTTTATAAAGCAAATATAATTTATTATGGAGTTTGGAACTATGTAAAAGTAAAATGTACGACAACAGCAGCAAAAAGGATGGGTCAAAGAAACTGGAAAGATGTGGTTTAAACAATTCTGACATTATACACGAAATGGTTTCGAGGGCTGACTTTCAATAGATCGCAGCGAGGGAGCTGCTCTGCTACGTACGAAACCCCGACCCAGAAGCAGGTCGTCTATGAATGGTTTAGCGCCAGCTTCCCCACGAACGTGCGTTGCGTGACGGGCGAGGGGGCGGCCGCCTTTCCGGCCGCACCCTGTTTCCCAGGACGAAGGGCACTCAGCACTGGGCATGGTGGTACACGTCTGTAATCCTAGCTACAGGGGGGCTACGGGGGAGGCTGAGGCAGAAGAATCACTTGAACCTAGGAGGTGAAGGTTGCAGCGAGCCGAGATCGCACCACAGCACTCCAGCCTTGGAGACACAGTCTTAGTCTCAAAAAAAAAAAAAAGAAGAAAATTGCTAGTCATGCCCCCGTCTTTCCTTCATTGACAGTCTTCAATAAAATAGATCATCTAAGTTCTAAAAATACACATTTTTCTCCCTGTAGTACTAAAACTATTTCCATTTTGAATGAAAAATTTTAAATATAGTTTATAATATTTCCATTTTTCTTAAATTATCTCCTAGTCTCCCCCAAAACTTGATAACCTACTATTTGAAGGCACAGTGCAGTAACTTAAAGATATTACAATCGACTGAATACTTGCATCCCCTCAAAATTCTTATGTTGAAACCCAATTCCCAACGTAATGATATTTGGAGGTGGAGCCTTTAAGGTGATTAGGTTATGAAGGGTGTCCTCACGAATGAGATTAGTGTTTATAAAAGAGGCCTCAGAGAGTTTATTTCTCTGTTCTACCATGTAAGGTTATAATGAGAACAGGATCATCTATGAGCCAGGAAACAGGTCATCACCAGAACCTGTCGGCATCTTGATTTTGGAATTCCCAGCCTCCAGAATTATGATAAATAAATGTTTGTGGTTTGTAAGCCCCGACCCTATGTTTTTGGTTTTCTTTTTGTTGTTATAGCAGCCTGAATGAACTAAGATGTATATAGTAAACCCTAGAGTAATCACTAAAAAAAATTTAGAAAGGGGATAACTAATAACAGAACTGTGGAGATAAAATGGAATCATAAAAAATACACAATTCAAATCTAAAATAAGATGGGAAAAAAGAAAGAGGCATCAGACAAACTGTAGTTCACCTACCCAGCTTAAAAGTTCAAGATGAGGGGAAAATACAAATCAGGATGGTCAGAACAAAGAAGTATCATTAGTAAATGGCTCAGTGTGAACTCATCACTTCAAAGGAAGTACACACCTCTACACAGTCTTCCTCCTCTACAAAAAGCTTAAATGTTGGAAATCTTCAGGGTTCTGCCCTATGTCGTTTTCATTTCTACATCTGCTGCCTAGCTAATCTCATCTACACCCAATGACCACCTGTGACAAATCACTTAAATCTGTCTAGATCCAGGACAGACTTTTCTCGAGTTCCTAATGTATGTTTCCAACTATCAATGGCACATCTCCAGAAACTCCTCAAACTCAACATATTTAAAACTAAACTCAATCTTTATGCCCAATGTGATCTTCTTCCAGTTTTCTCTTCTCAGTTCAAAGACATTATTATTCACATAACTGCTGCTCCATCAGAAACCTGTAAAGCATCCTTAACTCCTGTCTCTTTCTTACCACCTAAAACAAATCTATCACTAAACTTCACTACGCCTGCCTTAGATCTGCCTATCTTACCCTTTTCTTTTCTGTGACTACTCAGTCTAGGGAACCAGTCTCAGCAAAACTAGTACAACAGCTTCCTAACTGGTGTCCCCTTTCCTTTCAGCCCTGCTTCCATCATTCTCCACCCTGCAGAGAGTTATGTCTTCACAATGCAAATTTTGTGTTACCCCTTCACTTAAAAACTTTCAGCGCACTTAGGACAAAATCCAATATTCTTAAGCCTCGAAAGACTCTTCATGATCTGACCCTATCTTGCTTTCTACATTCATCCCCTCCAATGTTCTCTCTCAGGTTCTAGGCTTTCCACAAGTTGCTACATCTGCAAAGATTACTGCCCCCAGCCTTACTCCATCTTCTTCACCTAAATCAATCTACTCAATTTTCAATTCATTCTTGTATTAAACTTCAGTTCTGTAAGGAAGCCCTTTCTGGTGTTCACAGATTAGTTAGGTTCCACTGTAATAAACTTCGTCATCCTGAATTTCTCATCACATCTGCAATTGTTTATTTAATGGTCTTCCCCCTCCATGCGGTATTCTCTACCAAAATATAAACAGGCTCCATGAGGGCAGGAACCTTGTCTTTCAACCCAAAAGCTAGGACACAATGTTTTTCAAAGGGTAATCACATATCTGTTGGGAAAAAAATACCAAAAACCTATTTAGAATGTAAAAACACAGAGATACGAAAGCCAAGACTTGTACATACACATAAAACCCACAAAGAAAAGAGGTTACTTCAGACCTTACAGCTTGGGTAGTCCCCATCTCCCATAACCCCAAGAAAAGAAGTTGGTGAAGTGAAGAAGCAGAAATAATTAGGTGATTTTTTTTTCAATCACCTATTCAATCAAAATGATGAAGCCACGCTGATTGGCCTTAAAAACCCCATCCCCAAAAGCAGTTTCTCAAAACTACAGTTTATCTGCACTAGACTCACTTGAAATGTTATTTTAATGCAGATTCCTAGGACCTATCCAAGGCACCTAATTTAAAATCTCTAGAGTAGTGACCTGGCAATTCTAATTTTAAAAGCATTCTATGTAATTTTTATTTTAAAGTTGAGTTTAAACTGCCACCTCCAATCCAACCAACTGCTACATTCTTATCCATTCTTTCTTCTGTGAGTCCTGGTTTCTGTCCCCACTGGTCCCCCCGAAAATCAATATAAGTACTCATTTGTTCTACCCTACCTAAAATGGTTTCAGAATTGCTCTCAACTTTCTAACTTCTTCCCTCCCAACTTCTTTCCTAGGGGTTTTTGGAGATAGAGACTGCCTCTACTGAAGTTCCACCACCGAACACAAATCTACTAAGTTGATGATTTCTTTGTAACTATTTTTGGCCTTGGAATGTATGCCATGAAGGTATATAAGGTATATACCAAAAGTTTCTTCAATTTGTTTTTTTCTGTGTGATTACATTATTAATTCAAAACAATGTTAGGCTTGTTTCTGCTTGTATTCTGTTTGAGGGTTTCCTTTTTTAATCCCTTTTGTTTTTTTTTTAAATATGTAAAACATGTACATGGGTTCAAAAGTTAAAACTATATAAAAAAGTATACGCAAAATCTTATTTCCTTCTACATCCTTTCCACCTTGATTCCCATCTATCCCCTAGAGGTAGTCACATTAATTACATTTCTAGTTTAAATTCCTAAATTTCTTTTCCCAACAATGAGCAAACACATAATGAATAACATTATTCCTTTTTAACCCACACAAAAAGTAACACAATACACCCACATACCACTTTTGTATTTTTCTTTTTTTAAATTATCCTAACCTTCAACAACTTAATAAGTTACCTTTCCTCAAAGTGAATACCATGAAATTTTATTTTTTATTTTTTTGGAGACAGGGTCTCGCTCTGTCACCAGGCTGGAGTGTAGTGGCATGATCATAACTCACTGCAACCTCAACCTCCTGGGCTCTAGCAATCCTTCCACCTCAGCCTCTCAAGTAGCTGGGACCACAGGGATACACTACCACGCCTGGCTAATTTCTTTTTTCTTTTTTATTTTGTGGAGACAGGGTCTCACTATGTTGCCTAGGCTGGTTTCAAGGGATTCTCCTGCCTTGGCCTCCCAAAGTGCTGGGATTATAGGCATGAGCCCACTGCACATAGCCTGAAAATTTAATTCCTTTTCCTCTAGTTCTGAATACAAAATCATTCAATTATGGAAACTCCAAAGAGGTATTTTTAATATGTAATCTCCCTTCAAGGCCCTGACACAAAATGAAAGGGAGTTTACTAAAACTGTATTTGAGTCTTTTTAAGCAACAGTGGCAACATATTGTCCTCTGGGTCGCATAAGTTGACTCTGCATTTCTGGAAAGGTGGTGACAGTCACTTTAAGATCTTTCTCCAAACCTCTCTTCAACCAATACAAGCTAACTTCACAAGTTCTAAGTGACTTCCCATTTTCCTATGATTCATCTCCTCCGTACCTGAAGAAGAGTAAGCAGCAGATTGCTGAAGTGTTCTAAACAAATCTAAGGAGAGGGAATGGGAAGTAAAATAGAAAAAGGTCTGTGCAAAGGAGAAGATAAACGAGGTTCCATCTGTCTCCACTTGAAGTGTTCAAAATATTTCTATGTTTATAAAAATAAAATTAAAAGTGATCATGCCATATGCTAGGCACCAAATACTTAAAAACTGAGTAAAGGAAACTTTAATAACCATCTCTGGAAACATTAAAAGTCTGCCTAAAGCAGTAGATAGGACCAGATCATCTCTCTCAGGATCTTCTAGTTCTAAGAGCAACATCATCCTTCTCTACCCATTAGTTCTCTACCTATTTAGTTCTAACAACGATATTACCTTTCTCTATTTCTATTTTTTCCAATTGAAACTGCATCACTACATCCAAAACAGTTTCAGACCCATGATTTGGGCTGGCTATCGGCAAGGAATATCAGTAGAATGGATTTGGCATTCTCAGGGAGACATCATCAAAACTGAAGTCAGACAAGTTAATGAGGAAAAACAAAATTCGAACTTTATATGCTATCCCTTAAATTTGGACCAAGCTCTCCAGTTTGGCATTCATATATTCATAGGATCTCCATATTCTGACCCTATCACACTCTCTACTGCAAACCACTATAACCGAGTGCTTCTTAACACTTGAACTTTGAAAAACACCTCCACAAATCTTAACTCTTCTTCAAAACACAGCTCAAGTCCCACTTCCCTCAATGGCTATCTAATGATTCCCCACTTCCTTGTACTCTAGTGGCACTTATTCTCTGTACCACTCAATTTAGATTATCATACTCCCCCATAAACTCTAGAAAGTTACTTTTCTAATCCTTAGTTTTTTACTAAAATTTGGATAATAATAATACCTATTTCATAAGGCTATTGTGTGGCCTAAAGAGACAATGATGGCACTTAGTATAGTGCCTGGCAGACAGAAAATAGTAAAAGCAGCTATCATTTTGAGTATCTAAGTACAGAAACAAAAACTAATGAAACAAGATTTCTGAACAAAAAAACTAAGTTTATAATACTGTTATTAATAAAGCATATATGGTAACACAAGAGATTGATTCTACAGGGAGATGAGAAATAATACATGAGCTGAAGTAATAGGGCAATATCAACTAAAAGAGGGAGGGGGGCGTGAAAGAGACAAGGTCCAAGGAGAAATAAGAGAAAAACAAAAGCAAGAAGGAAATATATGTGCTTATTTACAGGGACAGCTAGTAAGCTGGAATGGCGAGAAGTATATGAAAGGAAGGTACAAAAAATAAAGCTAAAAAGGTGGACTGGGACCAAGATTCATGCTTTCATTCAAACTGCACTTACTGAAGCTTACTAAATGGAAGTACTGTGTGCTAAGGTATGTAAGAGAAAGAGATACAAAAACTTCAGTGAGGCACAATCCCTTCCCTTACAAGGGAATCATGCACAGCACATCCTTGGTGCACAGTAAATCAGCAAATGTCTCTAATAAATCCAGTCAAATGAAAAAGGCAAAAGTGTTGAAGTAGGAAGGCCTAAGAGAAACCAAAGAGTAACTATCATCTGATGATCGACCTAAAGCTCTATAACTCCCTTCCTCTACATGTATACACATACCCCACATAGCACACGACTTGTTAATTCCTATGTAAGAATATGAATATAACATGTGCAGAGACTAAAGAAAGCGGTGGCCCTCATCTATAATCCCGGCACTTTGGGAAGCAGAGGCAGGTGGATCACCTGAGGCCAAGACCAGTCCAGGCAACATAGCAAGACCCTAAAAATTAGCCAGGTGGGCATAGCAGCACGCACCTGTAGTCCTAGCTACTCAGGAGGATAAGTCAGGAGGACCACTTGAGCCCAGGAGTTTGAGGCTGCAGTGAGCTAGGATCATACCACTGAACTCCAGCCAGGCTGACAGAGAGCGCAAGACTTTGTCTAAAAAAAAAAAAAAAAAAAAACTTAAAAATGTAAAAAAAGAAAGTTGAATTATTTGTTGTATAACATAAATTAGCTAGTACCTCAAAAGTCTCCTTAAAGTAGTGGTTGATTCCAAAGTTGGGCAAGAAGACTCAATATATCCCTGGAACAACTCAAGGTGCCAAAAAGAAAGTGCTAAGCAAACAGAAGTATGGGGCCAACCTATAAGAGATCCTAACGGCCAAAGTTGCAACAATTTGAATGACAACAATAGCACAAAGAATAAATATCTATGAGTGCATACTATTATAAATAAATGATTGAATAAATGAATAAAAGGGACTAAAGGAACAACTCTTCAGAAGAGTATCAACTAATAAATGTCGAAGGAATTAAGGAAAAGAGACAATCACCGTTAGAAAACAGTAATAATTGGCCAGCCACGGTGGCTCATGCCTATAATCCCAGCACTTTGGGAGGCCGATGTCAGAAGTTCGAAATCAGCCTGGCCAATGTGGTGAAACTCTGTCTCTACTAAAAATATAAAAATTAGCCAGGCACGGTGGTAGACACCTGTAATCCCAGCTATTCGAGAGGCTGAGGCAGGAGAATTACTTGAAACCAGGAGACGGAGGTTACAGCGGGCTGACATGGTGCCTCTGCACTCCAGCCTGGGCAACAGAGCAAGACTCTTAAAAGGGGGGGGGGAGGGGAGAGGGGAGGGGAAAGTGGGGGAGGGGAAGGTGGGGGAGGGGAAGGTGGGGGAGGGGGAGGTGGGGGAGGGGAAGGTGGGGGAGGGGAAGGTAGGGGAGGGAATGGGAGGGGAAGGGAGGAGAGGGGAGGAGAGAGAGGAATAATTGCTACAGTTATGACCTACCAATCAATGCTAAAATTAACGGACAAAAGTTTAAGAAGAAATAAAGTATAGTAAGTCTTCATTTAGCACTACTAATGGGGTTCTTGGAAACTGCAACGTTAAGTCAAAAGTATAGCACGTCTTCAAATAACATCATTTCATTATAATGTTGATGAGAAAAAAAAATTGGTCTCACTTTATGTTGTTTTGCTTAAAGTCACAGTTTCCAAGAACCTATCAAAGTTAAGGACTTACTGTATTTGCAAATGCTCAAAGTATCCCCCCAAAACATATTATTATTTACAAAGTGATAAATAGTAACTTCATAATGAAGAAACCCGGCAGACATCCCCTTAACCAAAGAATCATAGTTAACATTCCCATTAAGAAATACTTATATTATCTATCCTCTGATATGTTATGCACAAAAGGCCGTATCTGTATTATTCTTCCCAAAAATGTAATACCTCATTCTAAGAAAACATCTAATCATGAGCAATATATATTGCCCAGGCTGGTCTCAACCTCTTGTTCTAAAGCAATCCTCTTGCCTTCACCTCTCAACACGCTGGGATTACAGGCATAAGCCACCATGCTCAGTCAATTTCTTAGTTTTGAAAATTGTACTATGGTTATGTAAGATGTTAACATTAGAAGAAGGTAACGAAGTACACATGGGAACCTTCTGTATTGCTTTTGCAACTCTTGCAAAAATCTAAAATTCTTTCAAGATAAATATTTTTTAAAAAGTCTTGGCCAGGCACAGTGTCTCACACCTGTAATCCCAAAAGTTTGGCAGGCCAAAGCAGGAGGATCACTTAAAGCCAGGAGTTCAAGACCAGCATGGGCAACAGAGCAAGGCCCCATCTCTACAGAAAATTTAAAAATTAGCTGGCCATAGTGGCGTGCTCAGGCACTCGAGCTTGGGTAACAGAGCAAGACCTTGTCTCTAATTTAAAAAAAAAAAAAAAAAAAAAAAAAAATCGGCTGGGTGCGGTGGCTCACGCCTATAATCTCAACACTTTGGGAGGCCAAGGCGGGCAGATCATGAGATCAGGAGATCTAGACCATCCTGGCTAACACAGTGAAACCCCGTCTCTACTAAAAATACAAAAAATTTGCTGGGCATGGTGGCGGGTGTCTGTAGTCCCGGCTACTCGGGAGGCTGAGGCAGGAGAATGGTGTGAACCCAGGAGGCGGAGCTTGCAGTGAGCCAAGATCAAGCCACTGCACTCCAGCCTGGGGCGTCAGAGTGAGACTCTGTCTCAAAAAAAAAAAAATAAAAATTCTTTACTGATAAATGTAGTTAGTACTAGCTGCAACACTATGTTGTTTTTCACTTTAGGCTCACTGTCAACTCACCTGAACTGCAGGTATGGTTTCCAGTGAATACATTAACTCTGCTTTACTTTATGCTACATCAGTACTATAACATAATCAAGCTTGAACACACTAATAATCTACCAAAAATAAAGTTATTCACCTAAGCTAAAAACTTTTTTTTGACATCTTAAAAATCACTAGAGATCAAAATTTCATAATCAATTACATGAGCCTTCACAAAGCCTTATTTTCAGTAGAAATCAGTATTATCATTGCTTACTTCGTAAAAGAAGTAATTTAAATAAAATCCTTACCTTCCAACCACTGCCAGCCTCTCTATAATATGGGAAGTTATCACAAATCCACTGATAAATTTCACTTAAAGTCATTTTCTTTTTGGGTGAGCTATTAATTGCAAATGTAATGAGGCTGGCATAACTGTATGGAGGTTTCCCATCTTTGTGCTGTTGGACTTCTTCCTGGTCCAGAGTTGTATTTGGGTCAAGGAGTGCATTCTTCTTAGAAATTCCTGTTCCATGCGCATTTTGTGTAGCATCAGATTTTTGGATGGCTGCTCTCATGGTGAGCTGTGGTAACCAGTCCATAGATGTTAGGCTGCTCTCCAGTTCAGATGTCATCCTGAAGGTAAATAGACTCCTTAGTCAATATCAAGGAAAGAACCCCTGCTTCTCAAAATATCCAATATTCACAAATCTAGGAGTTCCAAAGTGAGGGAAAGCCTGAGTTACATCTGGAGGAAAAAGATTGAGTATGTTAATGAGCAAACCAAATATTTAAGGGATCAACATTTCCAATCTTTTTTCTTAATTTTTTCCTCATCAAAACACAACTTGGTTTTAAAATTGTTTAAAATACAGAACAACACACACATACAAAGTAGTTCCGATGCCAATCTTTCTAAATATTGCTGCCTGTTTCTTTAAGAGGGCAACAGGATCTTGGTATGAAAAACCCAGCTGCAGCCCAACTCTTTTACTCACCACCACCAGCCGTTAAAAGCTTAAAATGTACCTCTGGCATTTCTTTTACACAAATTTTAGGAAAGTCATAAAAACAAAATACCAGAAAGTAAGGTGGAGACAAGAGGTCAGAGAAGTAACTGAGAAACTTGCACAGGAATCTGCACAAAGGAAGCAAGGTAGAGTTTATGCAGGTAGGAGGTAGGAAGAGTAAAGCAGGGTATACAAGAAGAGCAAAGAGACAAGCTAGCTGGGGGAGTTGACGGGAAAAAAGGAATGCAAAGTCAAGGACACCGATGAGTGAGAGAAAAATAGGCAGTACCAGGGAGTTACTTTTTTTAAAAAACAAGTCAAGGAACAGGTTTACAAAAACTAACTGAAGATGTGGGAGTACAGAATATAAGGCATTATTTCACATAAATGGTCAGCAAGAAAAGAAGCATTAAAAACTCAAAGACAGGCTTGGGCAAACGTCCAGTGATTTGAATTCTGTAGTGTATTTCTCTCCAAAGCTGAAAAATTCAGACCATTACCACACAAAGAAAGAAAACTAAATATGCCAGGTTAACACATATTCTAGAAAAGGGAGAAAGCTGCTCTAAGAATTGAAGATAAGAATATAGAAACAAGGCTTGACACTTCACATTGGAATTGTTAACTTTCGGCAGAGGATATAAGCCCTTCTATTCTGGGATCAAAGAAGCAGGAATAATGACTGACAATAAAGTAGAGAAGAATGAAAAGATTTCTAAGTGATATCAAAATAAAGGAAAAAAGGAGAACAACAACAACAAAAAAAACTTAAAGGTTTCATTTGACTTCAAGTCAAAAGAAAACATTAGTAGCTATGAAAATCCCATGTAGCCCCTTCATTCCAAATGGCTCCTGACAAAAAGCAACCTTGATTATTATGCATAGGCTCTGAACAACATGGAGGCAACAGAGAATCAATAAAGAACAGGGAGTTTGGAGTGAGGAAGACCCAGAGTCTAAGAACCGATTCTAACAGTTATAAGCTGTAGAACTGTGAAGATGTTAATTACCTCTGCCTCCAAGTTTTCTCATCTGTAAAATGCAACAATAGTACCTATGGTTAAAATATTACTTTGAAAATTAAATGTGTTAAAACATCCACAAAAGAAATACTCAGTAAATGTTAGTTAATAATATTAGTCTAGGAATATCTTGGGAGGGCACTAATACACTATAAAGTAAACCACATTAAGCAAGAGCAATTATAAATCAGAAGACAACCATTAGGATTCTATCTGCACTGCCAGTAAATTGAGTCCTCTTGATTTTCAGATACGTTGATCCACAATTTTACCTTACTCATTTTCTCAAATTCCCTCCATCTCTATTGTACACATTCCTCTGAACCTGAACTTTAAATTCATCTATATAGCATCTTCAGAGACCTTAAAAAAAAAAAACTTACTATCCTACTCTACAATCTTAACCAGAAACGTCTGTTTCCAGCAAGAAGTCATAGGGACTTGTAGAATAAGAAGATAAGATCATTTAGAGATCACACAATGTCAAAACAGTAGAGAAAGTATTCTAGAGATCAGAGACTAATCCCTTCATTAATGAAAAACTGAAGTTAAGGTTCATCCAATTTCACACAGGTAGTTAGCAGTAGTACGAAAACCAGAGCCCAGATCTCCTGATACCCAATCTGGTAGTTTTGCTAAACATATCTCATCTGTAAAATGAAGATGATAATTTAAATAGTACCCACCTCACTGATGTAAAGTATTCAGAACAGTGCCAGGCAAGTAGTAAGTACTTAACAAATGTTAACTACTCATATTGGTAATAAGAGTAGTTACTTATATTATTATTCACATTTCATTCAATAAAGATTGGCTATTTTATACCATGCTGTCATCCAATTTACCTCAATCAAGTCTCCATGGAGTAGAGGTTTATTTTGTTCAAATTCCCAAAGCAGCCAGTTACATGCATTTTCATACAAAAGCATATTACAAATGGGAATATAATTATTACTGCAGGTGCTCCCTACTGAGAACCATCTTTGCCTTCTGCTCCCTTCCCCCAGTGCCAGTAATAAGACTTTAGGAGAATCTCAGTAATACAGGTATTTACTGTCTGTTATATATTTAACAAGAATGCATCAATTATACATGCATAAAGAGCTATGTTAGAGTAAAACATAAAAATACACACATAGGAAGTATGGTAAAATTCCTGTCCTCCAGGAACTTATAGTTCAATAAAGAAGTTCAGACACAACAAAGAACTGAAAAAAAGTACACAGCTGAGCTCTGGGTGCTGTGAAGGTTCAGGAAAAGGAGAAAACAACATGGACGAAAGCCTTGAGGGTAAAGAAAGAAGAACTTAGCGAAGTCTTCAGCTAAGTTAAGATTGACTTAGCTGAAGAACTTCAGCTAAGTGAAGATTTAAATAGACTGGAAAGAAAAAGGACCCTAGTCTTCAAAGCCATCATGTGTAAAAATTATTCCACTGTGCTTATATTCATCAGTTCTGCAAGAGCAAATTTTAAGTACACTATAAAAACATCTCAAATTTAAACTCTAAAAAAGTGGGGCTTCTGTTCTGTTTGCAATTTCTTAAATTTTATATACTGCATTCTTGGTAGTGAAGCAAAAAGTGCCTCCATTGTTGGTACTTAGGCTGGTGGCTATTGTGGTTCTCCATTAAGCATGGAGAACACAAAAGATGATCATTAGATTTGGCCAGATCACCAGTAACTTTAGACACAAACTTATTAGGCCGGGTGCGGTAGCTCACGCCTGTAATCCCAACACTTTGGGAGGCCAAGGCAGGCGGATCACTTGAGGTCAGGAGTTCAAGACCAGTCTGACCAATATGGTAAAACCCTGTCTCTACTAAAAATACAAAAATTAGCTGGGTGTGGTGGCAGACGCCTGTAATCCCAGCTACTCGGGAGGCTGAGGCAGGAGAATCACTTGAACCTGGGAGATGAAGGTTTCAGTGAGCTGAGGGTGCACCACAGCAATCCAGCCTGGGTGACAATGCGAGACCCTGCCTCAAAAAAAAAAAAAGAAACAAACAAACAAACAAACAAACTTATTAGTGGAATGGTGATGACAAAAGTCCACTTGTATACGAGAACAGATGGTGGTAAATTTAAAAACAGCACGGGAGGCTCTGAGGAATCTGGTTATGGAAATCTGGTTAAGAAATGTCAGGCCCTCATTACCTCACCTCATTCCAAAAGCTTCCTAGCTGGCTTCCTGGACTCTGATGTCTCAACCACTCCTCCCTACTAATCATATCCAGTCCATGCATACACTCCAAGAGAAACCTATCAACACTGCCTTCATGTCATTATACCTAAACGCTTTCAATGGCTCCCTTACTCCTACTATGCTAAATCTAAATTCCTCATTTTCAACTACTTTAGCTTTTACTAATCTTTCATTAATCCTTCTCTAAATTCTTAGAGCAATTATAACCTCAGTTTGGCAACTGACATGTGGTTTCACATGCATAGTTGAATCATATGCTTAAGCTTTCTACCCTCACCTCCTCTCCCCCGACCACTAAGGACAGTGACCATACATTAGTACTTCTGATGCTAACTAATACTGTGCCAAGTACAAGTTATTTGAAAAATAACATAGTAACTGGATAAGGAATAAGGGCCTTCTTTTCTGGAATGCCCCTTCCTTCTCTGTCTGCCTGGCTGGTTTCTACTTCAAGACCAAACATCTCCCCCTACAGGAAGCCTGGTCAATCCCCTCTTTCCATCCTCCATCTCCTAAACTAAAGGAGCTATTATTCCTAAAGCAGAGTATAAATACCCCTATCATAGAATTTATATGTAACTGTGATTATCTTTATCTACCTCTCTCCCACAAGACGCTAATCTCTTTGAAAGAAGAAACTTTCATGACTGCAATAGTAAACTGTCCAATGAAGGTATGGGTGTGCTCCTCCCCAAACAAATGAGACCGTAACCAGTTCAAAAGTTAAAAGAAAGAGGTGACAGTACTAAGCAGCAAAAGGTAAGGGTACTCATAGGTTTGAAGTCCTTGATAAGACAGAAAAAAGTATGACTCAGAGCGCAGATTGACAGGCAGTATTACACAGGAAAAGAAACCATTCTACTAGAACAGAGAAAAATGAGAACATGGAAGTAAGATGAAAAGCACATACTGTTACTTGTGGGAGAAAGGAAGGCATGGAGAAGAATTTGTCTGCAGTTCTTAAATCTATGATGGTAACCATTACTTAAAAGAAGTTCCATACAGAATTTTTTCTTCATAAAATTAAAGGATAAGGAGCATCTGGATCAGGCTATAACAACTCAAAACTGAGTCATTAACATGGGGGGTTTGAATCACACTTTATGAAAACAGGGACACTCACATGATCCCTCTGCAACTTTCCTAATTCCCAAAGTGTAGCAAAGGCTTCCTCAGAAAGTTTTTCAAGTTTCAACAGTATCAAAAAGGGGAGCAAATGGGTAGAGATATTGTTGGCTCCCTAAATGGAGGTAAGAGTAAGACACAAAAGAAAATAAAAGGACGAAGAACACTGAGGGTAACAATGTTGTGACCCAAATATTACTGAATCTTCCCCACGTCATTCCTGGCACCTGGCATTTCATCTTAAGACCTGCGGCACATAAAAAACTGAGCAACTTAGAACTCAGGAGAAATTCTTGTAATTACCACAGGACTGATTCTTGAATTATTGTGATCTCACGCATCTCTTAGGGCCAATATGTGCTATCACTCCTATTACAGTGTTTCAGCACTCAAAGCAATCAGAAGCAGGGGCTATGGCAGAGACTCCTACTGCCACTTATTAACTGTTCTTAACTTTTACCTTAGGAATAAATCCCAATTTTATTCAGGACAGTATTGTACCTTTTGCCCTGCCTGCCCTCTGGAGTGTGGACAGAATTAACTATTGCTCTAGCATTCATCTTGGATCATAAGATGATCCTGAACATGGAAGCCAGATACTGAGCATATGGAAACAGAGAGAAAAAGTCTGGGTCCCTGATTTTTTTTTGTGAAGTAGATTGTGAAGCTGCCATCCCAGCCAGACTGCCTACCCTACAGACTTTTAATGTGTTCAACTACTATAAAAGAGTCTCCATCAGCAGATGAATGTAGTTCCTAACACAGAGAATTTAGGACATGGCAGTGTAGTGATACAAGTAACATAAGCTAAAATAGGACACTCTCTTAAAGATGAATTAATCAGTTAATAAATTCCGATACTGACAGTTGGAAAGCTGATGACAAAGAATTTGGTCGAACTGTCATCTGTGGAATTTGAAAAGCAAGCCATATGCCAACTGAGGCTAGTGCAAAAAGAGAAATGCAGGAAAAATTTAGAATGTTGGCATGTGTTGGCTCTTTCTTGCCATTTAAAGTGAAGTCCTAAAAGAGAAATAAACTTTGATTAAAGTTACAAGAAGAGACAGAGAAAATACAGATTTGCTAAGATAGGTACTCCCTGCCCTTGTCCTGCAATTTCAGCTAAGAGCCCTATAATCTGAAGTTTTGCAAGGCTGGAGAAACCAAGTGCTTCTGAAGTCCAAACTGAGGTAGCTGAGTATAGTTACAAAACTACAGCATTAGCAGTAGAGAAGACTGATACCTTACCACACAAAGGTAATGTTAAGGTGTTGTCCTTCCACCCAGACTATTGTTTAAAATGGCCTCACCAAAGCCACCTTTCCCTCAGGAGCTAAAAGAGGTCAAATAACTTGGAAAAGGGAAATATCTTCTTTATTTCCACTAACTTGTGACTGAAATTTAGCATTTCCTTTAACTATGAAAGCAGACAACAAATCACAGTAACATTAGTAGTATCTATAACTCTGCCACCAATAAAAATCACAACTATAACCAATGAGAAATGTTGCAGAAATCTAAAATTTTTATTTAAACTCATCAACTACTTCAAAACTGACTTTCTTAGATTTGTCACTAGATCTTTTGTTCAATGTGTTATTTTAAAAGTATATATTACTATGTCACAAAGTTAATATTTTGATAACTGTATTTTGATATAATTAACTGGTTTTATTTTTCACCTTTTGTGTGATTTTTTTTCTTCAATTTTTATTGTAAGTTCAGGGGTACATTTGCAAGATGTGCAGCTTTGTTGCATAGGTAAATGTGGACCATGGTGGTTTGCTGCACAGATCAAACCATCATCTATGTTAAGCCTGGCATCATTAGCTATTCCTCCTGATGCCCTCCCTCCCCCTACCCCACCCCTGTATTTTATGAATTTTGAAACATCATTCTGAGAATGATGCATAGGTTTCACCAGACGGTTAAAGATGTTCCACGGCACCAAAACAAGACATCCCTGAGGTAAGCAAGGTACAAATGGCAGTCTTCACACTAAAAAAAAGAAAAAAAAAAAAAAAGAAAAAAAAGTGTCTGGGCAGGTCCTTTGGCTCTAATTACTCGAAGAAGCAAAAAGTCTAGAAATTAAAATTTTTAAGGTAACTATATGGGAGAGTGAGAGGTCAAAGAGCCTAAACTGCAAAAGTCTCTTAAGTTTCTAAAATACTCCCCAAGGCTTATCAATGAAGAGAGCTGTAAAAACTGTGCATTTCCCAGAAAGGGCATCTTTATCAATACCAATCTAAGATGTGGCCATTGAGGATACTGGACAAGGTAAGATTCCTTGAAGGACCATAAAGGACAATGAAAATCTTCCCAAAGAGCAGATTAAAAGGACTTATTACTCTGCCAGGGAGTCTCTGCCACTCCTATCCAGCAGGATTTTATGATCAATATGGACTAGGGACTACTGAGTTTCCCATTATCCTCTTTTCTGAATAACACCTTTTATTGTTGTTTTCCTATTCCTTCTCCACCACTGTATTCTAGATATGTAGAGTGCATATAATTCATCTTTGGTTTATAGGTTTCCAAACCACAAGAAGTCATCCTCGGCTCTGATGAAACGGACTGTATCCAGAGATCTTATATTTTCCAATATAGTAAATGGTAGAATCTCTGGGTTGTCTCCCTTAAGGAAGGGGAAAATAAGTATTAGATATAGGAAGAAAAATGTATGTGGATGCTTCGGTAGACAAAGGAGTCAACTATGGAAGAAATCTAAAAAGAAATAAAATAATTTACTACGGACTGACTTTATATTTTATTATCATGTAATGTAAAATAATTTTTTTTAGGTTTGTAGATGAATAAATAACTTAAGCTATTTCCAAACGAAAACAGCTGGTGTTACTTTTTTCTAAGTTAGTTATAAATGACCCAAATCAAAGTTTCTGTTTAATTTCAGCAAAATAGAAGAGTCAATGTCCATATACATAGGAAAAGACATGGCTTTGTGATTAAGAATAGAGGCTCTGGAGCAAGACTGCTTGGATTGGAATCCAAGTTCTTCCCTTCAGCTATGTGGTCCCGAACAAGTAAAGTAACCTCCTTATGCCTCAGTTTCCTCATCTGTAAAATGAGGGTAAAATAATACCTACCCCAAAGGATTGTTGTAAGATTAGAATTAATACATATAAAGCACTGAGAACAGTTTCCAACACATAGTAACTGCTCATATTGATATCAAGTTAATATTAATATCAAGTTCATACTCTTCAGGGTTTCCTAAACTTTTTTTCTTTTTTGAGGTGGAGTTTCACTCTTGTCAACCAGGCTGAAGTGCAATGGCACGTCTCAGCTGACAGCAACCTCTGCCTCCTGGGTTCAAGCAATTCTCCTGCCTCAGACTCCCGAGTAGCTGGGATTACAGGTGTGTGCCACCACACCCGGCTAATTTTTCTATTTCTAGTAGAGACGGGGTTTCACTATGTTAACCAGGCTGGTCTCGAACTCCTGACCTCAGGTTATCTGCCTGCCTTGGCCTCCCAAAGTGCTGGGATTACAGGCATGAGCCACCATGCCCAGCCAAGTCCTAGTATTAATTATTTTGGAGACCAACAATATTTCTTAAAATCTCTAAGGGAAGAAAAATTCACAATATATTCGATCAGTTCTAGGGTATACAATTCATTATGGTAAAAAGAAAAAAAAGTTGGCCGGGCACGGTGACTCACACCTGTAATCCCAACACTTTGGGAGGCCAAAGCGGGCAGATCACGAGGTCAGGAGTTTTGAGACCAGCCTGGCCAACATGGCGAAACCCCATCTCTACTAAAAAATACAAAAATTAGCTAGGAGTGGTGGCACGCACCTGTAATCCCAGCTACTTGGGAGGCTGAGGCAGGAGAATCGCTTGAATCCAGGAGGCGGAGGCTGCAGTGAGCCAAGATCCCGCCACTGCACTCCAGCCTGGGTGACAGAGTGAGACTCCATCTCAAAAAAAAAAAAAAAAAAAAAGTTTTAACAAGCTAATCTAAATTTCCCTTGCTACAGAGAAGTAAATTTCTATAAATTCCATCTTGGAAAATGAGAACTGGTCAGGGTTCTCTTGATAATGACTGTAACATATTCTACAACAGTAACACTATTTGGGTTCCTTCTTCTCTTAAGTTAAAAGTCCAGAACTTCTCCAACTCTTCTCACAAGATCTGTTTTAAGAATCACAATATGTTTATTGCTCTTCTCTAGAGTCTCTCCAAATCATTCCACAATTATTTCATCTTAGATTCATAAAACTGTGTTCTGAATTTATACAATCTAAAGCCTTCCTCAGAATTCCATTTAGGGCCGGGCATGGTGGCTCACACCTGTAATCCCAGCACTTTGGGAGGCAGAGATGGGCGGATCACTTGAGCCCAGGAGTTCAAGATCAGCATGGGCAACATGGCGAAACCCCGTCTTTACAAAAAATACAAAAAAAATTAGTCAAGTGTGGGGCTGTGTGTCTGTAGTCCCAGCTACCCAGAAGGCTAAGGTGGGAGGATCACCTAAGCCCAGGGAAGTCGAGACTGCAGTGAATTGTGATGACACCACCGCACTTCACCCTGGGCAACATAATGAGACCCTGTCACAAAAAAAAAAAAAAAAAAAAAATAGAACTCCACTTAGAATACAAACCTAAGGATCATATATATGGTCAAAGATATTTTATGCTATAAGTATAGTTCTCATCTTCAAAATATTTCACTTTACAATTTAGGGAGGAAAAAATACAGATTGTTGGGCATTAACCAAATGTTTATTCTGTCATCAAGTAAATATTGTATTTTGCATTTAAATCTCACCCTATTAAAATGTCTATGTCTCTGAGTAGTTGGAAAGATTCATGAACACAACCAGTCTTTCGCATAAGAACATTCAACATCATCTTTGTAGCTGTAATTTAAAAACTCAGAATCAGCCGGGCGCAGTGGCTCAAGCCTGCAATCCCAGAACTTTGGGAGGCCGAGACGGCCAGATCACGAGGTCAGGAGATCGAGACCATCCTGGCTAACACAGTGCAACCCCGTCTCTACTAAAAAATACAAAAAACAAGCCGGGCGAGGTGGCGGGCGCCTGTAGTCCCAGCTACTCGGGAGGCTGAGGCAGGAGAATGGCGTGAACCCAGGAGGCGGAGCTTGCAGTGAGCTTAGATCCGGCCACTGCACTCCAGCCTGGGCGACAGAGCAAGACTCCGTCTCAAAAAAACAAACAAACAAACAAAAGAAAACTCAGAATCTGCTCTAGAATGTTTCTTTTACCTAGTTTAGAACACACACACACACACATCCCTCAAGTAACATATGTCCACTGATTTTGTTTCACTGAAGTGTTTATGCTGACCTCTGTTTGCAACCATACTACTTCAGCTCACCAACCAACATTTACTGGATATTCTATCATCAGTTTTTTTCCTCCACAACTTCTGCTTCCATGGCACTATACAAGTGAGTATGGCATCAATGCTGGCAGAGGGCTAACACAGTGGAAAGTGATCCTGTCTTCTCTTTTAGTGCTAAGTATGATGCACAGAAAATGCTAAAGAAACCGTTTAAGCTGCTATATGTGGTGTCTACGGATCAGCCGTTCTCAAAGTGTGGTCCAGAGACCCTTCAGGCAGTCTGAAGAGTCAAAACTATTTTCATGATAACATATTATTTGCCTTTCTCACTCTGATCCTCTCATAAAGTATATAGTAGAGCTTTTCAGATGCTATGTGGTGTGTGATATCACAAGAGATTAAATGCAGAGAGAGAGAGATGAGAATCCAGCTGTCTTCTATTAAGTCAGATATTTAAAAGATCTGCAAAAATGTAACGTAATGCCAATTTTCTCACTAAATTTTGTTTTGGAACATACAGTCACTTTTCATAAAACTTGTTATCTATGTTGGCAAAGGGTTTGTTAAAGATCCACAATGTAGAACTGAATTCAATTATATTTGTTATATGCTGTACAGTACAGAGACTTTGTAACTTTTTATGTGAATACTTTAAATTTTTCTTAGTTTTAATTTGTAACACAATATTGACAGACATAACCCACATAAACAAAAGCTCTTTAAGCACTAATTTTTTAAGGGACAAAAAATAAGAAACACTAATCTTCAGTCTTTTGGTCTCTTCTTATATTTAGACATGTGTCTTAATATAGTATATACAATATTTATATATGAGTATGTTTCTTAATATATATATTTATGTACATGTGTGTTTCTTATGTATAACAAAAAGAGTGAGGACTTTGAAGTTACTGATACCTAGCCTTAAATTCTTACTCTCCCACTTATTAACTATGTATCCTTAAAAAAGTCAAATAAACCTCTAAGCCTCAAAGAAGTGCTCTGAGGAATAAATGACAAGATACATGTGGAATATTTAGCACACAGTGAATGCCTGGCACATAGTAGGCATTCAATAAATGAAAAACATTATTATAATCAATTTTGTTAGAAACACTTGTAAAAAGACACGCTTGCTTATTTTCCCTTTGTCAAAAGTCTCCATAGTGTACAATATATAAAAATACAATTCAATTCAGTTCTATGCTGTGGATTTAAAAAGACAAAAATCTTCCCTGCTCATGCGCATAATGTCAGGCTTTGCATGAAGTGCACAGCACCTGAAGAGGCCAAAAAAAAAAAAATATCTGAATTACCTATAAGTCTTCTCTGATAAGCAATCTGACTGACACAAGCTATTTAACAATATAAAATGTCTGAAATAATAAATATTACAGACCTTCCATACTGCTCATTATGATTACTTGTGTTGGAGTTATTTTCAGAGGATCATAAATACATTCTATCTACCTTTAGATTTCTTGTTATAATTTAAAGTGCACTAAGGGTCAAAGAAAAATGAGACTGCATCTCTTACACAAAACCACTTTAATTTTTATTAAATAATGGACAGAAAAATAAAAAGGGGTACGTAGAGAGAGAAAGCTGAATAAAGAAAATACATTCAACTAGAATTAAAATGTTAGAAGATAGTAAATAACTACATTCCCTTGAGCACATGGTAGAAGACAAGTAGTTCCATCAAGAAAAGGCTCTGATGTTTTAAGGAAGAAGTTGCTATGCTAGAGGAGAAGAAAAAGATAAAGTCTATGTTAAAATTCACTCAACTCTGAACTTTAAAACAATAGTCATCAAAGAAGAGAAAATCAGAGGAACACACCAGTCAATTCATTGGAGGAATTCATATTCATTGAAGGAGTTCAAAAAAATAAGTAGGAATAAGTTAAGCTAGAATCCCTTAAGGTTATGGATCTTACCACAAGTCAGCTGACCGTTACCTACTACTAGTTATTATCTAAACAAACAGACCTTCTTCTGTAACAGCGCATCAGTCATTATCTGCTTACATAAAACATCAACACTGATTATCATTACAATTCCACGGTATGAAAAGGAGTGAAAAAGTGTGAAGATAACTGACTTACATGGAAATCCCAGCACTATTTGGGATGTTCACTAATAATCATCCACATGTAAAGATGCTGCAGCTCAAACTTACTAGACTCTAAGTCTTCCTTATTCTATCTTCTTTATTCTACTATACTGGCTCCTTTTAAAAGATCCTACATTTTCTGTTTCTATTTTTTATTCCTTGCCATCACTTTCAAACATCTGAACTTTGCTGTCTTTATCACAGACTTTATCTTTTTCTTCTTATCAAGTACAGCAACTTCTTCCTTAAAACATCACAATCTTTACTTGATGGAACTACTCATCCCCTCCCCATGTGCTCAAAGAAGTCACAGTTATTTACTATCTTTTAAATTTTTATTTGGTAATCTGTAAATATGAATACCCTAATTTTCAACCCTCCACTAAGCAGATATGAGATATCAGGCTCTTTTCTCAATTTCAAAAGCATAAAGGACTTAAGACTGTCAGATTTCAAGGTTTACTGTAACATGCCAATGACCAAATTTGGGGGAAAGGACAGACATAGATCAATAGAACAGAGTCCAAGAAAAGACTCACATACATACAGTCACTTGATTTTTGATAAAGGCACCAGACAAGTCAGTGCAGAAAAGAAAGACTTTTCAAAAATTTATGTTGAAACAACTGATTGCATGGGAGAAAAACTAAAAATGACCTTTACATCACATCATATATAAAAATCTTAAAAATGAACAACAAACCTAGATGTAAAAGCTAAATCTATAAAACTTTTGAAGAAATCATAAGAGAAAATCTGGTTAGGCAAATATTTCTTAGATATGACACCAAAAACAATCACAATTCATGAAACAACTAATAAACCGGACTTTATCAAAATTTAAAACTTTTTTTCTTCAAAGACAGTGTTAGGAGAATGAAAAAGGCAAGCCACAGACTGGCAGAAACCATTTGCAAAGCATGTATCTTAAAAAGGACTTGTGCAGGGCTTAGCCCTACAAATTACAGGGCTCACATCTGTAATCCCAGCATTTTGGGAGGCCAAGGCAGGAGGATCACTTGAGGCCAGGAGTTTAACACCAGCCTGGGCAACATCACAAGAACTCATCTGTAAAGAAAAAAAATTTTTTTTTTGTTTCTTTTGTCTGTCTGTCTGTTTAATCAAGGCAGGAAGATCGCTGGAGCCCAGGAGTTTGAGGCTGCAGTGAGCTATGATCACAATCCTGTACTCCAGCCTGGGCAACAGAGCAAGATCTACCTCACTGGGGGTGGAGGGAATGAACCAACAGGACTTGTATCCAGGAAATATAAAGATCTCGCAAAACTAAATGAGATAAGAAAACTCATTTTTTTAAAGGGCAAAAGACTTAAACAGATAGTTCAACAAATAAAATACAGCAAAGATTCAGAGGAGCTGAGGGCAGGAGCCGGATGGGGCCAGCAGGACAGGAGCGGGCTCAGGATCCCGACACTGGTGGGAGGAAAGGCAGGAGCGGAGCCAGCGGATGGGACCCTGAGAATAGGGATGTAAGGCCAAGAAACAGAACCCTAAGGAGGGGTTGCAAAGAAAAAGGATTCATAAGACAAGATGATCAACATCATTAATTATTAGGGAAATGCAAATTAAAACTACACTGAGATATCACCACACCTACCAAAAAGGCTAATTAAAAGACTGACCATACTAAATGTTCACAAGAATATGGAGCAAACGGAACTCTTACACACTGCTGGCAGGAGTTTAAAAAGGCACAACCGCTTTAAGGACAACTGCTTGGCAGTTTCTTAAACATATACCTACAATATGGCAGTCATTTCACCCCCAGGTATTTACCCAAAATAAATCATATTTCTATACAAAGATGTGTACACAAATGTTCATAGAATTTTTATTTGTAATAGCCAAAAACTGAAAACAATCCAAATATCCATCAACAGGTGAATGAATAAACAAACTGGTGAGAATATATCCAATGGAATAAAAAGAAATGAACTGCTGATGCATGCAGCAACACGGATAAATCTCAAAATAATTAAACAAAAGCCAGACAAAAATAAGAATACATATTGTATGATTCCATTTATATAAAAATCTAGAAAATGCAAATATATAATAAGGAACAGAAAAGCAGATCAGTAGATACCTTGCAGACAGAGGGACAACAGGGAAGAACTTCACAGAAGCACTTTTGGCAACTTTTGAGAATGACAGATATGTTCACCACATTGATGTGGTGATGATTTATGTGTGTATATATTTGTCAGACTTATGAAAATGTACTATGTCAATTACATCTCAGTAAAGCTGTTTTTAAAAAACAAGTATTTGTGGACTCGGCATGGTGGCTCACACCTGTAATCCCAGCACTTTGGGAGGCTAAGGTGGGCAGATTGCTTGAGCTCAGGAAGTTGAGAACAGCCTGGGCAACATGGTGAAATCCATTTCTACAAAAAAAAATACAAAAATTAGCCAGGTGTGGTGGTGGGCACCTGTAGTCCCAGCTACTCAGGAGGCTGAGACAAGAGGATTACTTGAGCCTGGAAGGAGGCTGCAGTGAGCCAAGATCACACCACTGTACTCCAGCCTGGGTGACAGAGTGAGACTCTGTCTCCAAAAATAAAATAAAATAAAATAAAAAACAAGCATTTGTGATTTGGAGTAAGTAAAGATTTCTCAGCTTGGACATAGAAAGAGACAAACAAATATCTGTGATTAGGAATGTGTAAATATTTCTCGGCTTGAACAATGAAAGAAAAAATTGGTAAGTCGGATGTTACCAAAATTTAAAACTTTCTTGCTCTAACAAAAAAAAAGTGTATTCAGAATATTTAGAGAACTCATATAACTCAATAATTAGAAGACAAACTACCCAGTTTTAAAATGTACAAAAAATTTAAACAAGGACATACAAACCCCAATGAACACATGAAAGATGCTCAACATCACTAATTATCAGGTAAATGCAAACTAAAACAGCAATGAGATACTATTCCAAACCCACTAAAATGTCTTAAAAAATTTGAAAAGCAATAATAATAATCCTCCTTCCTGAATTTATTTCAAGCATACTGGGTTCTTCTTGATATCAATAGCAAAAAAAAAAAAAAAAAATTGTGTTGTGAGGTAAAGCATGAATGAGTATCTCCATTTCATATGGCTTCCAATCCAGTCTCATGAGCTTCTCTTGGTTTTCTATTTCTTGAATTATCTATAGACCTATCTTGCACTATACTAAGAAGCATTATCTTTTTCTCAGCTTCTGTTTACTCAAACAGTCTCGTCTTTCCATAACTCCATGCGTTGTGCTTTTTAACATAGCTGATATATCATTTTGCAAGCTCCAAATATATGTGAGGGACTGGGAAGGTGTTAAGAAAACTGTGAAGAAATGGATGCCCATACTAAAAGCCCCATTCAGACCCCTAACCTTCAAAAGAGACCCAGCCAAACACCTATACATCAGGCTCTCAAGTAAGCACTAGTATGGAGTGGAACAGTCTTTTTGTTTTCCTTTTCTTTTGCTGCTTTTGTGGACTCTTGAACACTAGTAAGGACGTAAGTATTCAATACATATTTGTCAGATTGAACAGAATTGAGGTAGGAGTCCAATTCCAAATACCACAATTCTAAGGATACTCTGGATGTTCCAACATAAAGCTGGGAATCAAGTCTCCCATTCAATACCCAATGACCATAAGGAATTCTAAAATTATCCTCTCTTGAAATTCTTCCTCAACCAAAAGTGGATACGTGCTGCTTTGTCTCAAGCACTGTCTGTAGTGTTTTGCCTAGCTCATACCAATGCCCTTTCTCAGAGGTGCCTCCATCCCCATGGCTCTGAATGTTGTACTACAACTTGCCTGTACCAGTAATACAGGAAAAAATTAAAGAATCTGAACCAAGGGTGATACCTGATCCAAGCTGTTTACCTGAATTTTCTCCCCCAAGATTTAGGATTAGAAGTGAAACAGTTTGGGCTGCTCTCCTGAATGAAGAAGCCATGAACTTGAGGCTGGGCGCAATGGCTCACGTCTGTAATCCCAGCACTTTGTGAAGCCAAGGCGGGCGGATCACCTGATATCAGGAGTTCGAGACCAGCCTGGCTAACATGGCGAAATCCCATCTCTACTAAAAATACAAAAAAAAAAAATTATCCAGGTGTGGTGGCAGGCGCCTGTAATCCCAGTTACTTGGGAGGTTGAGGCATGAGAATTGCTTGAACCAGGGAGGCAGAGGCTGCAGTGAGCAGAGATCACGCCATTGCACTCCAGCCTGGGCAACAAGAGCGAAACTTGGTCTCAAAAAAAAAAAAAAAGCAGCAGCAGCAGCAGCCATGAACTTTAGTGATAGAATGGTTATGTGTCAGAAAAGCAAAGAAAGTTGCCTGGAGATATGAAGAAATAAATTAGATTCAGAGAAACAAAGGGTCAGTACAACGCCTAGGTTTCTAAGAGAATTTCATCAATTCCTAGTTCCATTTCAAGAGACTAAACTATCCTTTTATTCTGTAAAACACAACCATTTTCTAAATTCATCCCATAAATTCTTTTTCTTTTCTGCTTGATGTATCCAGAGTTAGTGTTCCTGCAACCAAGCAAAGCTTTTTTTAAACTTTAGATTCGGGGGGGAAACATACATTTGTTACACGGGTATATTGCATATTAGTGGAGACTGGGCTTCTATTGTACCCACAATCCAAGCAGTGAACATTATACCCAACATGTAATTTTTCAACCCTCATCCTCCTCCTACCCTCCCCCCGGTGGAGTCTTCAGTGTCTATTATTTCCATCTTTATGTACATGCATACTCATTATTTAGCTTCCACTTATAAGTGAGAACATGCGGTATTTGATTTTGTTTCCGAGTTATTTCACTTAGTATAATGACCTCCAACTCCATCCATGTTGCTGAAAAGGACATGATTTCATTCTTTTTTTATGCTACAAAGTATTCCACGGTATCTGCATACCACATTTTTTTTATTCAGTCAACTGCTGGTGGTTAGGTCGCTTCCATGACTTTGCTATTATGAATAGTGTTGAACATGACTACAGGTGTCATTTTTGTGTGTGTGTATGAGACAGGGTCTTACTCTGTCCCCCAGGCTAGAATGCAGTGGCACAATCTCGGCTCACTGCAACTTCTGCCTATCAGGTTCAAGCGATTCTCCTGCCTCAACCTCCCGATTAGCTGGGATTACAGGTGTGCACCACCTCATCTGAGTGATTTTTCTATTTTTAGTAGAGATAGGGTTTCACGATGTTGGCCAGGCTGGTCTTGAATTCTTGACCTCAGGTGATCTGCTGCCTTGGCCTCCCAAAGTGCTGGGATTACAGGCATAAGCCACCGTACCGGGTCAGGTGTCTTTTTTATATAGTGATTTATTTTATTTTGGGCAGATACCCCCAGTAGTGTATCTGCTAGATCAAAAAGTAGTTCTATTTTTAGTTCTTTGCGACATCTCCATAGTTTTCCACAGAGGTTGAACTAATTTACGTTCCCATCAGCAGTGTATAAGCATTGTCTTTTCTCCACAACCACACCAACATCTGTTATTTTTTGGCTTTTTAACAGCAATTCTGACTGGTGTAAGATGATATCTCACTGTGATTTTAATTTGCATTTCTCTGATGATTAGTAATGTTGAGCATTTTTTTCATGTGTTTGTTGGCAATTGTATTTCTTCAAGAAATGTCTCATGTCCTCTGCTTAGTTTTTAAAAGAAGTTGTTTTTTCCTCATTATTAGAGTTCCATGTAGATTCTGGGTGTTCATCCTTTGTGAAAGTAATCATTTGCAAATATTTTCTCCCATTCTATAGGCTGCTTAATAATCTGCTATTTCTTCTGCTGTGAAGAAGCTTTTAGTTTAATTAAGTCTCATTTGTCTATTCTTGTCTTCATCATAAATTATTTGCCTAGGCCAACATCCAAGAGTTCTTCCTAAGTTTTCTTCTAGGACTTTTATAGTTTCAGGTCTTATGTTCAAGTCTTTAATCCATTCAGCCTGAGTTAATTTTTGTACATGGTGAGACACAAGGGTCCAGTTTCATTCTTTTACATATGGCTAGCCAACATCCCAGCACCATTTATTGAATAGGGTGTTAATGTCCTTTCTCCACTGTTTATTTTCATCAACTTTGTCAAAGATCAGTTGGTTGTAGGTATGTGGCTTTATTTCTAGGCTCCCTATTCTGTTTCACTGATCTCTATGCATATTTTTGAACCAGTATCGTGCTGCTTTACTTACTACAGCCTTGTAGTATAACTTGAAGTCAGGTAAGCGGATGCCTCTGAATTTGTTCCTTTTGCTTAGGATTGCTTTGGCTGAGTACTTTTTTGATTCCATATGAACTTTAGTGCTGTTTTTCTAATTCTGTGAAAAATGATGTTGGTAATTTGAGAAGAACTTCATTGAATCTGTAGATTACTTTGGGTAGTATGCTCATTTTCATGATACTGATTCTTCCAATCCATCAGCACAAGATGTTTTGCCATTTGCTTGTGTCATCTGCAATTTCTTCCATTGATGTTTTGTAGTTCTCCTTGTAAAGATCTTTCACCTCCTTGGTTAAATGTATTCCTAGGGATGGGGGGGGGGGGGGGGGGGGGGGTGTAGGTGGGTGGGTGTGTCTACCGTAAATGGGATTGGGTTCTTGATTCGGTTATCAGCTTGAACATTATTGTATAGAAATGCTACTGATTGGTGTACATTGATTTTGTATTCTGAAACTTTAATAAAAAGTCTAGGAGTCTTTAAGAGTTTTCTAGGTATACAGTCTTGTTATCAGCAAACTTCCTCTTTTTCAATTTGGATGCCTTTTATTTCTTTCTCTTGCCTAATTGCTCTGGCTAGGATTTCCAGCACTAGGTTGAAGAAGAGTGATAAGAGTGGACACCCTTGTTTTGCTCCTGTTCTTAAAGAGAATGTTTTCAACTTCTCCCCTTCAACATGATGTTGTCTGTAGGTTTCTCATATATGGCTCTTATTATTTTAAGGTATGTACCTCCAGTGCCTAGTTTATTGAGGGTTGTTATGAGGCAATGTTGGATTTTATCAAATGCCTTTTCTGCATCTATGGAGATAATCATATGGTTTTGGGGTTTGGTTCTATTTACATGGTGAATCACGTTCATTGATTTGCATACGCTTCAACATTCTTGCATTCCTGGAATAAAACCCACTTGATCAAGATATATAATCTTTTTGATGTGCTGTTGGATTCAGTATTTGTTGAGGATTTTTGCACCTATGTTCATTAGGGATATTGGCCTGTGGTTTTCTTTTCTGGTTGTGTCCGTGCCTGACTGGTACCTAGTGTCCTCACCTGACTTTGGTATCTAGTGTCCTCGCCTGACTTTGATACTGGTTTTGTAGAATGAGTTAGAAAGGAATTACTCCTCCTCAATTTTCTGAAATCGTTTCAGTATTCTTTCCTAAATACCAACTTTTCTTTATAGGTCTGGCAAAATTCAGCTATAAATCTATCTGGTCCTGGCCTTTTTTGCTGTTAGAAGGTGATAGGTTTGGCTGTGTCCCTACCCAAATCTCATCTTGTAGTTCCCTTAATTCCCATGTGTCGTGGGAGGATCCAGTGGCAGGTAATTGAATCATGGGGGCAGTTACCCTCATACTGCTCTCTTGATAGTGAGTTCTAACGAGATTTGATGATTTTACGAGGGGCTTCCCTCCGCTTTGATCAGCACTTCTACTTCCTGCCGCCATGTGAAGAACAAGTCTGCTTCCCCTTCTGCCATGATTGTATGTTTTCTGAGGCTTCCCCAGCCCTGTGGAACTGAGTCAACTACACCTCTTTCCTTTATAAATTACCCAGTCTCAGGTAGTTCTTTATATCAGCATGAGAACAGACTAATACAGTTTTCCTTTACTACTGATAGAATTTTGTTACTTGTTATTGGTCTGTTCAGGATTCACATTTCTTCCTGGTTCAGTCTTGGGAGGTCGTATGTTTCCAGGAATTTGTCCATTTCCCCTAGCTTTTTCTAGTTTATGAGTACATAAATGTTCACAGCAGTCTCTGATGATCTTTTGTATTTCTGTGGTGTCAGGTGTAATGTTGTCTTTATCATTTCTGCTTGTATTTAAAACTTAACTTTTCTTGGTTAACTTAGCTAGCAGTCTGTCAATTTTGTGTATCCTTTCAAAGAAGCAACTTTTTGTTTCACTTATCCTTTGTGTCATTTTTTTGCCTCATTTAGCTCTGCTCTGCTCTTTGCTCTTTTTCTTCTGCTAGCTTTTTGGTTGGTTTGTTATTTTTCCAGTTCCTTGATGTATGGTGGTAGCTCGAGATCTTCCTATCTTTTTAACGTGGGCATTTAATGCTATAAACTTTCCTCTTAGCACTGATATCCCAGAGGTTTTGGTATGCTGTGCCTCCGTTTTCATTTATTTCAAAATTTTTTTCAATTTCTGCCTTAATTGCATTGTTTACCCAAAGTTCATTCAGGAGCATGCTGTTTAGTTTCCATCTACTTGAATAGTTTTAAGAGTTCCTCTTGGTATTTGATTTCTAACTTTATTCCACTGTGCTCCAAAAAGATACTTGATCTGATTTCAGTATTTTGGAATGTACTGAGACTTAGTTTAATGGCCAAGCATATGGTCAATTTTGGAGAACGTTCCACGTGCAGATAAGATTAATGTATGTTCTGTAAATGTCTATTAGGTCCATTTGGTCTATAGTTTAAGTCCAGAATTTCTTTTTTGACTTTCTGCCTCCTTGATCTGAATGGTGATGTCAGTGAGGTGCTGATGTCCTCCACTGTTATTGTATTGCCATCATTCTGTTTGCTTTGGCCTAGTAGTATTTATGAATCTGGGTGGTCTGGTGTGGGGTGCACATGTATTCAGGATAGTTAAATCTCCTTCTTGTATCAAACCCTTTATCATTATATAATGCTCTTGTCTTTTTTTTTTTTTTTACTATTACAGTCTGAAGTTTATCTGATACGAGAATGTATACTACTGCTGGCTTCTGTTTTCCATTTATTTGTATGATAAACCGTTTTTCACCCCCTTAGTTTGAGTCTGTAGCTGTCTTTAACCAGTGTGTGTGGGGTCTCTTGCTGGCAGCAGCTGGTTGGGTCTTTTTTTTTTTTTTAATTTCATTTGCCACTCAGTATGTTTTAAGTGGAGCATTTAGGCCATTTACATTCAAGGTTAATATTGATACGTGGCTAGGTGTTGTGGTTCATGCCCATAATCCCAGCCCTTTAAGAGGCCAAAGTGGGCGGATTACTTGAGGTCAGGAGCTCGAGATCAGCCTGGCCAACATGGCAAAACCTCACCTCTACTAAAAAATACAAAAGTTAGCCAGGTGTGGTGGTACATGCCTGTAATCCCAGCTACTTGGGAGGCTAAGGCAGGAGAATTGCTTGGATCCAGGTGGCAGAGGTTGCAGTGAGCCAAGACCATGCCACTGCACTCCAACCTGGGCAAGACAGCAAGACTCCATCTTAAAATATATATATATATAGGCCAGGCACGGTGGCTCACGCCTGTAATCCCAGCACTTTGGGAGGCCCAGGTGGGCGGATCACAAGGTCAGGAGTTTGAGACCTGCCTGGCCAGTATGGTGAATTCCTGTCTCTACTAAAAATACAAAATTAGTCGGGTGTGGTGGCACACACCTGTAGTCCCAGCCACTCGGGAGGCTGAGGCAGGAGCATCACTTGTACCTGGGAGGCAGAGGTTGCAGTGAGCCAAGATGGTGCCACTATACTCCAGCCTGGGCGATGGAGCAAGACTATGTCTCAAAAAAAAAAAAAAATAGATAGACAGAGACAGAGATATAGATATGTGAGGTTTTGTTCTTGTCACAGTGTTGTTAGTTGCCTTGGAGTTTCAACTATATAACTGCTTTACAGACTCTGTGAGCTTTGTACTTTTATGATGGCAAGTACTGTCCTTTCGTTAACATGTTTAGAACTCCTTTCAGCATTTCTTATATGATCAGTATAGTGATGATGAATTCCATTCACATGTGTTTGTCTGGGAAAGACTTTATTTCTCCTTCATTTACAAAGCTTATTTTTTGGCAGGATATAAAATTATTGGCTGGTGGTTGTGCATGGTGGCTCACACCTATAATCCCAGTATGTTGAGAGGCCAAGGCGGGCGGACTGTTTCAGTTCAGGAGTTTAAGATCAGCTTGAGCAACATGGCAAACCCCTGTCTCTCCTAAAAATACTAGAAAATTAGCTGGGCATGGTGGCATGTGCTTGTAGTCCCAGCTACTTGGGAGGCTGAGCAAGAGGATCACTTGAGCCTGGGAAGTAAAGGCTGTGGTGAGCTGTGATCACGCCACTGTACTCCAGGTTTGGGTAGTAGACTGAGACCCTGCCCAAAAAACAAACAAAATAAATTCTTGGCTGGTAATTTTTTCCTTAAGGCCACTAAAAATAGGCCCCCAATCTCTTCCAGCTGGCTTGTAGGGATTCTGCTGAGAAGTTCAGTGTTTAGTTTGATGGGATTTCCTTTATAGGTAATTCCCTCTTTCTTGCTACTCTTAGAATTTTTTCCTTCACACTGACTTTGAACAGTCTGATGACTATATCCTTAGATGAGGTTCTTCTTGCAATGTATCTCTCAGGAGTTCTCTGAGCTTGTATCTGGATGTCTAAATCTCTTCCCAGACTAGGGAAGTTTTTCCTAATTACTCCCTGAAATAGCTTTTCTACACTTTTTACTTTTTCTTCTCTAGAATACCTATAACCTGTAAGTTTGGATGCTTTATACAATCCCATATTTCTCCAAGACTTTTTCACTTTTCTTTTTTCTTTTGAGATGGAGTTTCACTCTGTCGCCCAGTGTGGAGTGTAGTGGCACGATCTTGGCTCACCACAACCTCCACTTCCTGGAATCAAGCGATTCTCCTGCCTCAGCCTCCCAAGTAGCTGGGACTACAGTCACATACCACGAAGCTCTGCTAATTTTTTTGTATTTTTAGTAGAGATGGGGTTTCACCATGTTGGCCAGGCTGGTCTTGAACTCCTGACCCTCAAGTGATCTATCCGCCTCGGCCTCCCAAAGTGTTGGGAGTATAGGCATGAGGTACCACACCTGGCCTTTGTTCACTTACTTTACTTCTTTTTTCCCTTATGTTCATCTGACTGGGTTAATTCAAAAGACCTGTCTTCCCGCTCTGAAATTCTTTATTCTACTTTCTCTAGACTAGCATTAGAGCTTTCAACTATGTTTTGTAATTCCTTCAATGAATTTTTCATTTCCAATATATGTTTGGGTTTATTTTTCATGATATCTCCTTTCATATCCCAAACTGTTTTTCTGATTTGTGTGCATTTTCAACTTTCTCTTGGATCTCACTGAGTTTCTTTAAAACCAAAACATTCTGAATTCTTTATCTTATATTTCAAAGATTTTAATTTTGGTTAGGATCTACTGCTGGAGAGTTAATGTGATCCTTCTGAGGCATTGTAACACACTTTTTTCATAGTTTCAGAGTTGTTTCTCTGGTTGCTTCTCATCTAGATAAGCCATCTCTCCTTATTTTTTGAATTTCCTTTCATTTCGATGTGATTTTTTCTCCCCTTCAGGAGGTGTCTATAATATATGTTCTGTAGGGTCTTTTGGCTTTAGTTCTGGGTGCTTTCAGTGGCAAAGAGTCTGTATTAAGTTCCCTGGTTACAGTTAGCCTTTGAATGGTAGTTTTCTCAAATGCTGGTTGTATTACTGATGTACTGGGCGTGGGAGTAGGCTTACTACATCTTGTGGGGCCAGGATGGTGGAGGTCTCAGGAAGTTTATCAAGATCCCTAGTGCTGTACACTTGTCAGCAGATTTTCTATTGTGTCATGCAATTAAACTTCCAGGTCAGTAGGTGGCACTCACAGGTAAGAGCCAGCTGAAGCCAATATAGATGGGTATATACTTGATCCTTGCTTACTGAGAAGCTCTCTGTTGCCTCAGGCAATGGGCTGTTCTGCAGAATGCACAGTGGTCTGAGCTCCCTGCCCAGCCCTGGAGCAGGAGACCAAGACAGGTGGGTCCAGACCAGGCAGGTCCACCTACAGGTCCCCCAATAGCAGGGCATAAGCACCAAGTATGGGGGGCAGAGGAGAATTGGGGTCCAATGGGCAACCACCAGTTACCCAGAGGTATGCCTAGGCATGGAGTTGGGAAATCTCCACTGCCCCAAGTTTTCTGTATGGCAAGTAGAGTACAGCCTAAACCCTAATCTAGAAAAGTGGATGCTCCAAATGCCTAGAGATGTCTCTACACTGAGTGCCACTGGATCATAAAGCTTGCCTATGATAAGCTTATTATATCAAATCATACAATTTTTTTATTTTTCAGTAGTACTATTTCGCACTATATGTACTGTTAGTAGGCATGTGTTTTATATTGAACTCACTAGTATATTCAGTGATGCTTTTTATTCCCTATTACCTCTAATATATGATTCCCCCTCATAAAAACTCAAAATTTCTCCATCTCCCTGAAATTTAAAAAAAAAAAAAAACCTGCTGTCTTTTGTTAACAAAAAAACAAAAAATTTTATCAATTTTAAACAAGATTTTTTTTTTCAATTTTAGTATTCCAAAATTAAAGCGCTGGTTTTCTATTACCTTTTTCTACAGTCTCCTGCATTGACACTTCTCTTTTTTACTTATTTTTTATAGTGTCCTCAATTAAGAAGAAAATTGTTTGGCAGCCTTCATTTAAGAAAAAAGCCTGAAATTACAATAAATACTTATAGCCAAGAGGCAGTAGAATTAAATGGTTAAAGCATGGGCACTGGATAAGGACCTAAATATGAAACCCAGCTCTATCCCTAATTACCTATATATCTTTGAGTTAATTAACTTTACCTCAGTTTCCTCATTTATGAAGTAAGGATAATAATGGTACTGACCTCACAGAATTGTTGGGGGAACTTAATAAACTTAAAAGTGCTTAAATAATGCCTGGTCTAACAGTAAGAACACCATAAATGGTATCTACCAAAGTCAGTATTCAGTCACAAAAGCAACTTTATGTCCTTAAGTTAATGAATAAGTCAGTCAGTAGTACTCCTCAATATCTGGTGTTCAGAAATGGAGGCCTTAGGACATTAGGATCTTAAAGATTAAATTATGACTGAGGGTAGTGGCTCATGCCTGTAATCCCAGCACTTTGGGAGGCCGAGGCAAGCGGACTGCCTGAGCTCAGGAGTTTGAAACCAGCCTGGGCAACATGGCAAAACCCCGTCTCTACTAAAAATACAAAAAATTAGCCGGGCGCCTGTAATCCCAACTACTGAGGAGGTTGAGGCAGGATAATCGCTTGAACCCGGGAGGTGGAGGTTGCAGTGAGCCAAGATCGCACTACCGCACTCCAGCCTGGGCGAAAGAGCGAGACTCTGTCTCAAAAAAAAAAAAAAAAAAAAAAAGATTAAATTATACTTAGGGTGATCCAGACTAGTGCTGTTAAGCCTGGCACGGTGGCCAATGTCTGTAAATCCCAGCACTTTGTGAGGCCAGTGAGGGCAGATCGCTCGAACCCAAGAGCTCTGAGACCAGCCTGGGCAACACAGGGAGACCCATCTCTACAAAGAATTTAAAACTTAGCTGGGCATGATGGCACGCGCCTGTAGTCAGTCCCAGCTACCCTAGAGACTGAGGTGGGGGAATCTCTTAAGTCCAAGAGGTTGAGGCTACCACAAGTCATAACAGTGCCACTGTACTCCAGCCTGGGCGACAAAGCAAGACTCTGTCTCAATCAAACATAAAACAGACCAGCGCTCCCCAACAGAACTTTCTCCAACAATGCAAATATCTGCATGCTGTCCAATATGACAGACACTAGCCATGTACAGCGAGTGAGCACTTAAAATGTGGCTAGTATGACTAACGAAGCGAATTTTTAATTTTACCTATTTTTAATTAACTTATATTTAAATAGCCACAAAAGGTTACTAGCTCCCATATCAGAAAACTCAAAATGCATTTTAGAGAAAGTTTCTGTAATGGTCAAATTTAAGAGGATTTTCTCATTATTCATAATTTAATTGGAACATGCCATATCTAAACATGTACATTAATAAAGATTTTACTAATTCCAAAAAATTAATAAAAATGATAATGATAAATATGGCATGATAATGCAAAGGCTATTTCTGCCACTGTCTGGGACCCAAAAGCCTAAACTTTTAACTGTATTAAATATAGTAAACATATAATATTAAATGTCAGCAACATCCTTAGCCTGAAGATCAGTGGCAAGCCTGATACTACTGGTAGATATTCTAGAATCTTAGAATTTAGGATGAAGGGGAAATAGAACAAAGGAAAACAGTAAACTTTCTTCTACCCCATGTTTTTATACTGTTAGCAAAGGATACAAATCTGTCCCATTCCTTCTTTTATTCTAAAAATGACGAACCTTTTTGCTTTCTACTATTAGAAACTAGAAAAGAGGAGAAAATATGCCAGATTCCTCATGTATAAATTTAATTCCTTGAATCCTCTTCCTCTGTATGGGAAGGGGAGTATAGCCTAAACTCCTAATTTAGAAGAGTGGGTGCTCCAAATGCCTGGAGATATGTTTCTGCATTGAGTGCCACTGAACCACAAAGCTTGCCTATGATAAGCTTTCTAAGTCAAATCATACAATTACTTTTTTATTTTTCAGTATAATTTTGCACCATGTGCACTGTTAGCAAGCACGTTCTACATTTAACTCACCAGCATATTCAGTGATGCTTTGAAGTAAGAGCGGTGAAGTAAACATTAGCAACTCTATTAAAGCAAAATTAGGAAAAGTAATTTACTCAAGAGTACATGGCTAATATGTGGCAGAGAGAGATGTGAACCTGTATCTACATTATCTTAAGTCTATATACCACAGCTGCTTTATCAATACCAGTATGCCTCTAGAAATGAGGCAGCAAGAACGCTTGAAATAAATCTACCTTCTTCTGGTAGTTCTAAACAGCAGGGTCATCAATTTCAAGAGCAGGGAAATGAGGAAACAGATGGACAGGAAATTCATCTGGGGCACTCAAATATTTCTATGTGTTCCCTGGCATACAATAAGTAGACAAATAAGATCAATAATAAAAGGCATCTTTAAGGAAGAAGCGTTAACAAAAATGAGTGATAAAAAAGGATAAATACAGAAAAATGTAAGAGGAAGTGATCTCAGGTAGAAGGTATTAAATATCACCAGAAACTACTACAAGTACTACTGTATCCCAGGCTGCATACATGTGAGAATCATAAAATAAATCCTCTAATAAATGTTAGGTAATTCAGAAATGCAGAAAGGGTCCCATTTCTACAAGCCCTAAGAAACAGCAAACCTATTTTGCTTTGACCAAACCAAATTAACGGAAGTCCTAGCTCAAGCAATCGGACAAGAGAGAAAAATAAAGGGCATACAAATTAGAAAGGAAGAGGTCAAATTATCCTTGTTTACAGATGATATGATCTTGTATTTGGAAAAACCTAAAGACTCCACCAAAAAACTACTAGAACTGACAAATTCAGTAAAGTTGCAGGAGATAAAAATCAACATACAAAAACCAGAGTTTCTATATGCCAGGAGTGAACAATCCGAAAAAGAAATCAAGAAAGTAATCTCATTTACAATAGGTACAAATAAAATAAAATACCTAGGAATTAACCAAAGAAGTGAAAGACCTCCACAATGAAAACCATCAATTATTTAGGAAAGAAGCTGAAGACACCAAAAAAAGGAATGATACTCCATGTTCATGGATTAGAAGAATCAACACTGTTGAAATGTACATACTATCCAAAGCAAACTAAAGATTCAATGCACTCCCTATCAAAATACCAATGACATTCTTCACAGACATAGAAAAAAAAATCCTAAAATTTATATAAAACCACCAAAGACTCAGAATACCCAAAGCTATCCTGAGCAAAACGAACAAAACTGGAGGAATCACATTATCTGACTTCAAGTTATACTACAGAGCTATAGTAACCAAAACAGTATGGTACTGGCATAAAAACAGATATAGACCAATGAAACAGGATAGAGAACCCAGAAAACAAATACATATATCGAGAGTGAACTCATTTTTGACAAAGGTTCCAAGAACATATGATGGAAAGGATAGCCTCTTCAACAAGGTGCTGGGAAAACTGGACACCCATACGCAGAAGAGTAACACTAGACCCCTATTTCTTGCCATATACAAAAATCAAACCAAAATGGATTAAATACTTAAATCTAAGACCTCAAACTAAACTACTAAAAGAAAACACTGGGGAAACTCTCCAGGATGTTGGAGTGGGCAAAGATTACTTGAGTTACACCCCACGAGCACAGGCAACCAAAGCAAAAATAGACAAATGGGATCACATCAAGTTAAAAAGCTTCTGCACAGCAAAGGAAACAATCAAAAAAGTTAAGAGACAAGCCACAAAATGGCTGAAAATATCTGCAAACTACTCATTTGACAAAGGATTAATAACCAGAATATATAAGGAGCTCAAATAACTCTATAGGAGAAAATTTAATAATCTGATTTTTAAAATGGGCAAAAGATCTAAATAGGCATTTCTCAAAAGACATACAAATGGCAAACAGGTGTATGAAAAGGTGCTCAATGTCATTGATCATCAGAGAAATGCACATCAAAACTATAGTAACATGTCGTCTCACCCCAGTTAAAATGGCTTTTATCCAAAAGACAGGCAATGACAAATGCTGGAGAGGATGTGGAGAAAAGGGAACACTGGATTTTGTACACTGTTGGAGGGAATGTATATTAGTACAACCACTACCGTGAACAGTTTGGAAGTTCCTCAAAAAAACTAAAAGTATAGCTACCATAAAGATCCAACAATCCCAGCGCTGGGTATACACTCAAAAGAAGGCAAATCCGCATATCAAAGAGATACCGGCACTCCCATATTGGTTGCAATACTGTTCACAATAGCCAAGATTTGGAAGCATCCTAAGCGTCCATCAACAGATGAATAGATAAAATATGGTACATATATACACGAGATCCTGTAATTTTCTACATGGATGGAACTGGGGGTCATTATGGTAAGTGAAATAAGCCAGGCACAAAAATACAAACTGCATGTCCTCACTTATTTGTGAGAGCTAAAAATGAAAACAACTCGGAGATAGAGTAGAAGGATGGTTACCAGAGGCTGGGAAGAGTAGTGGGGCGTCAGGGAGAGTGAGAATGGCTAATGGGTACAAAAAAATAGGAGGAGTGACTAAGATCTTGTGTTTGATAGCACAACAGGGTGACTATAGTCAGTAATAATTTAATTGTACATTTTAAAATAACTAAAATAATTGGATTCTTTGTAACACAAAGGATAAATGCTTGAGGTGATGAATATACCCCACTTATGCACTGCATGCCTGTATCAAAATATCTTATGTACCCCATAAATATGTATTTTACCCACAAAAATTAAAAATTGAAACAAAATAAAATTACAAAAAATAGTCTATCGTTACAATATGTAAAAGAAGTATGTCATATGAGATACAAACATATTCACTCGTATACATAAAGCAAATAGCCAAGAAAAGCTTTTGCTTTTTCAGTAAGCTGTTGTTATTACCGAATCTGTACTTGGAAATAAAATACAGGTACATCTGAGGATTCAAATCCATCTTATCCAAACTCAGGAAACAAAAAGATTCTGCTAAACTTTTAAGATTCTACTGTTTAACAGAAATTATATCCATCACTCTCTGAACTTTTTTCTTTTTTTTGAGACGGAGTCTCACTCTGTCGCCCAGGCTGGAGTGCAGTGGCACAATCTCAGCTCACTGCAACCTCTGCCTCCCAGGTTCAAGCGATTCTCCTGCCTCAGCCTCCCAAGTAGCTGGGACTAAGGGCGAGTGCGACCACACTTGGCTAATTTTTTATATTTTTAGTTGAGACAGAGTTTCACCATATTGATTAGGCTGGTCTCAAACTCCTGACCTCGTGATCCGCCCACCTTGACCTCCCAAAGTGCTAGAATTACAGGCGTGAGCCATGGCACCTGGCCCCACTCTCTGAACTCTTACTCTTGCTATCCAAAACTCAGGAATTGAACAGATGTGAATGGCCTGCTATCCCTCACTATCCAGACTCTATCACCCAAACTCAGGATATAAATACAATAGATTCAGACTGCAAATACTTGTGAATCTTAACATAAATTTTTAATATGATTTCACAGTGTTTAAAAAACTTCTGAGGATTTTTTAAGTAATATGCAGTACTCTACTAAATCCCATAAATACTAGCTGCAAAACATCTTAGAAAATATCTTCTTGTACCCTATTTCTCAGCAGTCTGTTGGAGCAAGGAAGGCAGCTATTAGGTTATTGCCCCTCAGCTCCAAACTGCAGCATCCCTACCCGTATTCTGCTTTGTGGTGCTTGCACTAAGACTCTCTGTAAAAGCTCTCCCAAGAAGAGGCACTCAAGATGAACTGCAAGGCTGGAGGAGGAGGAAGAAAAGACTCTATCTTCCTATGTAATCTTTAGGTTTCATAAGAGCATTTCCCCAACACAGGCTTCTTCAGCCCTATAGCAGCAGGTCCTTCCAGCAGCAACAAGTGAATCCAGCTTGCAGTGTTTCCAACACTTCCAGAACTAGCTTCACCATAAACCACTGAGAGACACTAGCATCAGCCAGCAAGGTCTGGGTCCCAACTTTACAGAACCCCTCTTCCAAGCTCAGACACCAGCATCGATCATGCAGCAGCTTCTCAGAGGTCTAAGTTTCATTTCTTCGGGGACTTTCCTCTAAGTTCCTAATGTTTTCTCGTTCCCTTTGGTCCCTGAGCCCTATGGGCAGTAGCTGCTTCCTGTTGTGTCTATCTTCGTGATATTTTAGTTTTGTTTTTATCCTTTATGTTACTTAGTTAACATTTATATCTAGTTATCAATTCTATTAAAGTATTATCTCTGTTCAAATACTGGTATGGTTTCAGCCTCCCTAGAGAATCCTGAATGCTAAAATAGTCTCATGTAGAATATGATGTTGTTACAGTTACTTTTGTTGAAATGCAATTCTACCTATACTGGCAAGTAAAGTAGACCAAAGTGTCAGAGCAATCTGCTTACAATTACAGAGTATACTTAACTATCACTACAAACTATTGTGCAGTCATTTTTTAAAGGCAAATTTAGAGGGCCTTTTTCTAATTCACATTTAATATCTACTGGTATAAAAAAGGCAAGCTCTGTTTTCCCAAATTTTCTACAATAAATATGTACTACTTTGTAATCATAAAAATACAGCAAGTCTAATTTTAACAACAATTCTAACAAAGTCAGATTAAACAAGGATCCAGTATCATCCACAGAAAGTAGTACTTGTTTACCTTACCCTAAATACTTAAGGAGACTGAGGGAGTTTTAATCCATTTACTAACTACCCTCTTCCAACCAACAAATTTTTTATACTTTCCTTCTATTCACTACCTTCACTTACACATAAATTGTCCACTCCCACTCATACTTGTGCCTACAAACTCCCACCTGCCTATCCATTTTCTGATTCCCAGCCACATGACCAGTTCTTCTCCACCAACTCATTTGCTTCCTGTCTTGAGGTTAGTCACTTTCTAGATATACAGATAGTATATACATGGTAGTATATACAAGAGAGATAAGGCAAACAAGCAATGTTTTTCAGTAGGTTTGAGTTACTTTAAGACTTCTGGTTGTACTCCTATTTGGGCAGTGTAGTTTGCAGGGACCATTTCTGGTTTGGGGAAGACTCTACGGGAAGTAGACTAAAATTTATTGTGGTTATTAAGTAATCCAGTTTTTCTTCCCTTCTTCGTCTCAAAACAATACTGGCTTCCACTAAGAAAAATCGGTGACAGACAATGGTCTTCTATACACAAATCTAAGAATGGGAATCCTCTGTTTCAGACGTGGACCATACAGAATATTACAGAAATGAAAGACATACATAAGGACAATAAATATCATGACTCCGATGCCATAGGGCTTCTCAGTTTATAAATTAAATGCTAGATATACAGTTATATCCCAAACAATTCTGATTGTAGAATATTGTGCTAAGGAATTACAACACAGTGAGTAAATTGTAACATATATTACCTCTTCTCTTTCATCAAACAGAAGTTACACACATATTATTCCTAACCCAATGTCATATAAAGGCTTAACCTAAACATAAATATAGTATTCACAGAGATTTAAAATTTCAGTCAATTACCTTAATATATGAGTGTTTCAGCATTTCACACAACTAAAATATCTTAAGGAAGTCTAATCAGTAGAAAGTGGACGCTAAAGAAACAACAGTCATTTTACAAAAAAAAAAAAACTTTTCCACTGAGAAATAGGACAGTCAGCCTTGACTTGCAAAACGTCAAGTACATAAAAACTACAAAGGTAACTTCATTGTTCATTTTGTCTGTGTGTGTGTGTGTGTGTGTGTGTGTGTGTGTGTGTGTGTGTGTGTGGCATTCCGGAAAATCAGGATTGCTCTCAAGCGTAAGGATTCCTTCATTCCCAATCATGGTTCTGGCAATTTTGTAATCTCTCCTCTCTCTCCTTCTGCCCTCCAAAGCTGGGCAATTATAACCCTTCCTCATCTACGCTGCTGCAACCACAATGACCTCCTCCATTGCTCCTCAAACATACAAGGCAGCCTCCCGCCTTGGACCTTCCTGCACTCCCTCTGTGCCTCAAGAATGCTCAACTACCACTTATCCAATACATGGCTCACTCCATCATACTTTAAGATCTTCATTCAAATGTCCCCTTTTTTAGTGAAGGCTTCCCTTAGGACTGGCCTGTCTAAAATAACACATACTCCTATTATTTCCTATTCCTCTTCTCTATTTTTCTCCTTAACCCTTATCATATCACTAACAGATACTTACACTATTTTCTTTATTAACTGTTCCTCCACCAAAATGTAAATTCCATGATTACAGGATTTTTACATGTTATGCTCATTGCTATGCCCCAACATTTAGAACAGTGCCTGACAACAGTAGATGCTCAATATGCTAGATGAATAAATGATATGGCTGACTACACAACCACATGTAACTAGCAGGTCCTGCCATCAACACTTCATACTCTAAGATTTCAATTAGCAGATTAGGTTTAGATCATTTTTCACTCTGGGAACCATGACAATCCTTCAGGGGCCAATGTGAAGGTAGAACATGGAAGCCTAAGCCAGCAAAAACAGTCATATATTTATCTGTTTTGCTAATTTGACTTCACATATTAATTGATTGGCAAAACTGATCTGGTGACTTCAAAAATCTGAAACCACAGGGTCGTACACAACAAAACAGTTCCTACTTTTTACATTTCTCATGTTTTATTGTAAATTAGAGAAATCTAGATATTATATTTTTACCATCCCTTAGAAAGAAATTAAAATTAGTATCTTCAGTCTTATTTTGATTGCTACAAAGGCAATCAAAATTTACTATGTTCTAATTAAATTGAGTAGAAAGCAGATTAGCTTTTTTTTTTTGAGATGGAGTTTCGCTCTTGTTGCCCAGGCTGGAGTGCAATGGCACAATCTCAGCTGACTGCAACCTCTGCCTCCTGGGTTCAAGCGATTCTCCTGCCTCAGCCTCCCGAGTAGCTGGGATTACAGGTGTGAGCCACCACACCTGGCCAATTATTTTGTATTTTCAGTAGAGATAGGGTTTCACCATGTTGGCCAGGCTAGTCTCGAACTCCTGACCTCAGGTGATCCACCCGCCTCAGCCTCCCAAAATGCTGGGAGTACAAGTGTGAGTCACCGCACTTGGCCCAGATTAGTCTTTTTAAAAGAAACACAAAGAAGTGTTAATTATGTTGTTTCATGTACAAATTACCACCACACTATACTCAGTTCACTAAATGAAGATTAAAAGCATATCCAAATCCCATTACCACAAAAATTTCAGTAAGCAGAAATATCACTCCATTCCGCCAAATTGCACTACTTGACAAAACAAGCTACAATACTTTATTCTGAATCTCACCCTGAAATTCATTGCAATATAAGGTGACCAGTCTAACTTTTAAAATGTTGCATGTTCTAATAAAGAAAAAAAAAAGAGCACTCACCTTAATGAAGTTACAGATGGACAAGCCTGTCCATACAAACCCATCTGGCCACAAAGAGAATCTGAAAAGTAAAGAAGAGTTAGTTATCAGATGCTGCAAAGTAAATTAAATTAAACCGTAAGTCTCACTTTAGATTTACTTTAAAACACTCTCAAAACAGAAGTAAAATGCTAAAAGAATCACCCTTATCAGAACACAAACTTACATGAAAGAAAAATGCCACTGAGTCATAAGAGGGATTACACTAAGACAGACAAACATATCAGGAAGCCTACAGACATTATCAGGCGGCATAACAGAAATAGATACACTATATCTGTAACATCTAAAGAAGCTGAGATTTCATAAGATTTAACAAATGATTATGGCTATGTTATAGAGAGTGTCCAAACTGTTTTAGTAGAGTCCTAGGGATTCTAGAAAGATGCCCAAAAGCTACCAGAGTTAAGCATGCAGGTTTCAACCCCCAAATAAGTGCCCCACCACATCTATTCCTCCAGCAAAATAGTGCTACCTTTATTGGTTTTAAATATTTGACTTCACAAAGACTTCATCTAAGAAACAGTTCCACTGCTTTAAAAAAAAAACAAAAAGTAGTAGTAGTAGTAGTAGTAGTAGCAGTAATAGCAGCAGCAGCAGTAGTAAAGAGAAGCACTGAAACCGAAAGAGCTTTGAATTCAAATTCTAGGTTTTAGGTTGAAATTCTAACAGTGGCACTACTGAGACCTTAAAGAATTTATATAACTTCAATGAACCTCAGTTTCTTCATCTGTAACGTGGGGCTAATACCACCTACATAACTTTATTCAAAGGGGATTAAACTCCAAGCTTGTTGTTAGAATTAAATAAATCAACAAATGTGAAAGTGTCTATCAGCACTACTACGGAGCACATGGGAGAGTATCAGTATTTTCATTAGGCAGAAGGATGATCCACAAATGCCTAATGGTAACATAAATGCGATAAGGTAAAATGGGTTTAAGTGTATACATATGCATATACTGCACAAGTGGCAGAACTGTGAGCAACTAAAGAGAGCATGTTCAGTGTGAAGGGATCAGGGCTATTCCCAGTTCTAGTCAATTGTTGCTAGGCAGGAGCATTATACGCCCAGCATTTTAAGAACTTCCAATTTTTCAAGAGAAACCAAAAAAATCCAAAATTTTATCTGCAATCTCTTGATTTTTTATTTTAACTTTTTTTAAAAATACAGATGGGGTCTCGCTATGTTGCCCAGGCTGATCTTGAACTTCTGGGCTCAAGTGATCCTCCTGCCTCGGCCTCCCAAAGTGCTAAGCTTACAGGCATAAGTCACTGCACCTGGCCCTGATTTTCATTTCCTAAATACTATGTGGGCCAAACGGAAACTGGATTTTGCTCCAAGTCTGTAACCTTTGGTTTAAAAGGTGATTGAAGTCCCTGCATCCAATAATTATCCCACATACACTGAAGAGAGAGACAGATAAGACATTTCTATTTCTGCCAGAGTGACAGGATGGATGGCTCGATCTCATACCCACTGAAAATAACTAAAACGCTGAGTAAAATATCTTAAAATCTTTACATATAAATCAAAAACTTGACAGAAAATCAGGTATGATCAGAATCCAAAAACTAAGTGAAACAGTGGAAACTAGAAAGGTATGCAGAGTACTGATACCAGCTTTCCTTCACCTTTAGGGCAATATGCGAAGCACTATGAATTCTGGCTTGCAATTCCAAGACCTTATGGGACCCAATGTACAAGATGCAACAACGTTCAGATCTTAACCAAGAGAACTGCCAGGAAAACTGCTTTTTTAACCTTAGCACTTAGGGCTAGTGAGGGGATCCAGGACTATGACAGCACTAAGGTACAAGAGGCAGCAATGTTCAGTTCTCAACCAAGTAAACTGCCAGGAAAACTACTTTTTTAACCTCGGCACTCGGTGCTGGGAGAGGATCAGGGACTGTGACAGCAGTGCAAGGGTGTCTTCCCTGATATTTTACAACCACAAGCTGATCTTCCCCTATGGTTTTAAAAGCTTCATACCAGCCGGGCACAGTTGCTTAGGCCTGTAATCCCAGCACTTTGGGAGGCCGAGGCAGCCGGATCACCTGAGGTCAGGAGTTTGAGACCAGCCTGACCAATATGATGAAACCTCCGTCTATACTAAAAATACAAAAAACTTAGCCAGGCATGGCGGCATGTGCCTGTAATCCCAGCTACTTGGGAGGCTGAGACAGAAGAATCGCTTGAAGCTGGGAGGCAGAGGTTGCAGTGAGCCAACATCACGCCACTGCACTCCAGCCTAGGCAATAAGAGCAAAACTCCGTCTCAGGGAAGAAAAAAAAAAAAAAGCTTCATACCTAGAATTTTGTTTAGGGTAGCCCTAGGATGGTTGTATCTCCCACCTAATCTTGATAGAAGCAAATGTACATTCTCTCTGGAGGAAATCACCTTTGATCTAAGCCTGGAAAAATTCCCACAGGTAAGATCTCAAAATAACTGTATTCATAATTAAAAATCACAAAACCCAGAAGGAAATCAGCCACTCATAGCAAAATACAGCAAAAACATCAGTTAGCACAATAAAACCACAAGGAATTCAGATATAAAAATTACTAGACATCCTTGGGACCAGAGTCCGGCGTGGACAGCCCCTCATCCTGGGAAATGGGGTGTGGCTGAAAAGGCAGCCTTCCCCTCAGCTGTCATGGAACACACTTTCGTGGGGAACCTGGCGCTAAACCACTCACAGATGACCTGCTTCTGGGTCAGGGTTTTGTACATAGCACAGCAGATTAAAAAAAAAAAAAATTACTAGACATCCTTTTCTAGTGTTTTACTGTATGCGTGATCTACCTAGTCTTGTATTTTAGTTGCCTATATGTAGATAGATCTCAAATCTTCATCTCTATAGATCTCAAATCTTCATCTCTAGCAGAGATCAATCTCCTGATCTCCAAACAAATATCTAACATTCTGTCCTGGAAATCCCAAATTTACCATGTTTAAAACTGAATTCATCATCTTCTCTTAATATACTTCCTTCCTGGATAAAATGGCACAGCCTTTTGAATGGCTTTCAGGTTTCTAGTTTAACTCTTTACTGTTCGTTAGAGCAGACTAATTTTTTTCCAACTCTTAGTCTCTATGAGGAATTACTTCAGTAAACACTCCTGGCCTCTTAGCCCATTCCTCTCCAAAGAGGTAAATTGGTTAGTACATAGAGCTAACTTAACAAAAGAACTGAGTGCCAGGGACTCAGACTCTTTTCATTTTTTTGAGATGGAGTTTTCACTCTTGTTGCCCAGGCTGGAGTGCAATGGCGCCAACTCGGCTCACTGCAACCTCCGCCTCCTGGGTTCAAGCAATCCTCCTGTCTCAGCCTCTCAAGTAGATGGGATTACAGGCCTGTACCACCATGCCTGGCTACTTTTTTGTATTTAGTAGACGGGGTTTCACCATGTTGGTCAGGCTGGTCTTGAACTGCTGACCTCAGGTGATCCACCTGCCTCGGCTGGGATCCCAAAGTGCTGGGATTACAGGCTTGAGCCACCACGCCCAGTCCTCAGTCTCTGTCCTCCCTCTCCATCCAGGATTCTACAAGGCAATGATCTGAGTGTGTCCACTCTGCTGACCCAAACATCCTCTAGGGTGAACTGTCCCATTGACAGATGGGGATGAGGGCCTGCAGAAAGTCAGCCAACTCATTTGGCTCTCAAACCTAAGTCACGTTCTACAATACAGGTTTTATCAAAAACAAAGGCAACTCCTTTGAAAGTTAAACACAGAGTTACCATAAACCCCAGCAATTACGGGCATATATATCTCCAAGAGAATTTAAATGTTCCTACAAAACCATGCACACAAATGATTGGTTGCACACAAACGTGCAGCATTACTCATAAAGCCAAAAAGTGAAAATAACCCAAATGCTTGTCAACTAATGAACGGATAAACAAAATATGGTTTATCTAAGTAATAACCATGTAAGACACAATGCAACTTCATTCAGCCATAAAAAGGAATGAAGTACTTTTACATGCTACAACATAGATGAACCTTGAAAGCCTTATGCTAAGAGAAAAAGACACAAAAGACCACATGCTGTATGCTTCCATTTATATAAAATGTCCAGAATAGGCAAATCTATAGAAATGAAAAGTAGACTGGTGGTTGCCAGGAGATGGGGGAAGAGAGGGAGATTGCACATGGGAAGTCACTGCTAGGAGGTTTCTTTTTAGAGTGATGAAAATGGCCTAATTGATAGTGGTAATGGTTGCACAATCTTGTGAATATATTAAAAACTACTGAATTGTACACTTTAAAATGGTGAACTTCACAGTATGTGATTTTTACCTGAATAAAAAGCTAATTTTTTTAAAGGTACTGTCTTGCTTCTTCATCTGTAGGTTCTTATTTCTCAGTCAGTTCAAAACTCAGGCAAGGGAAAATGATCTCATATACTGAATTGTCCAAACATCAACACCCTTAGTACCTCCAATAAGTTACCATTTACTACCAAATTCTAACTTCTAATTATCTTTCTAATCTGCTCTAGCTTCAATGCCTTAGTCCCAGTGTTATTCATTTTTCCTCTAGATCACTGTCCTTAAATGACATCCTGAACCCTAGGCTTATTGACTGAAAGAACAAACATATACCAGTCTTCTCCCTACCCAAGCAACTGAACAACCAACAGGAAATCTCACAAAAGAAGACTAAGGTTCACACTGAAGTCAGGAAATTTCGAAGTCCTCCAAGTCACAAACAAATCTCTGTGGCATCAAGTATAGTTGAACAATGATATTAACTCATTCAATTACATCCATATTTACATGGTTTTATTTGGTGCCAACAGCATAAATCTCCAAATCTTTTGAAAACTAATATGTATCAAGAAAGAGTAGAATGTCACAACCAGAATATGAGTACTAAAAGCCAGGCATTAGCTAATGAATATGCTGCAATATAAGCTATTTACTGTATTATATTCCATTACCAATAGAAAAGCATGGAATTCCTTTTAACATAAGCAGTATTCAAGTGTACATTAAACTGAGTTACAAACTATCCACATTTAGGAAGAAGCCATCACAACACACTAACAGCTGTATAATAACATATTATTTGGGGGCATGGAGTGAAATAGAACTAAGTGTTTTGAAAAAGCTCTGAATACGTTCTTTTTGTTTTTAAGAGATAGGGTCTTGCTTTGTTGCCCAGGCTGGAGTACAGTGGCCAGATGAAAGATCACTGCAGCCTCGAACTTCTGGGCTCAAGCAATCCTCTTGCCTCAGCCTCCCTAGTATCTGGGACCACAGGTGCACACCACTGCATTGGGCTAATTTTTTTTATTTTTTATGTTTTGTAAAAATAAGGTCTTGCTGTGTTGTCCAGGCTGATGTCAAACTTCTGGCCTCAAACGATCCTCCCACCTCAGCCTCCCAAAGCACTGGGATTACAGGCATGAGTGATCACACCCAGCCCGAAATACTTATGAGCTCTCTCCCCTTTCCCACCTACACAGAAATGTAACGCTTTATAATTTACAAAAAACTTACTACCATTCTTGACCTTGCGGCTGAAGACTCAAGACTGGAATCCCAACTATTGACAATTACTGTGTGACCTTGGATATGTTAACTTCCCTAAGGCTTAATTTCCTCCTTCATAAGAAAGGAAAAATGCAGTAAATGCCTCAGTTACTATGACAGTAGTTTGAATGAAAGCATCAGCGTAACACCAGACAAAGGTAATAATTAAACATTTGTTAAAACTATTACACTCAGGAATGGAAAACCAAACGTTATATGTTCTCAAAAGTGGGAGCTATGAGGATGCAAAGGAGTAAGAATGATATAATGGACTTTGGGGACTCAGGGGAAAGGGTGGGAGTGGAGTGAAGGATAAAAGACTACACATTGGGTACAGTGTACACTGCTTGGGTGATGGGTGTGCCAAAATCTCAGAAATCACCACTAAAGAACTCATTCATGTAACTAAGCACCACTTGTCCCCAAAAACCTACCGAGATAAAAAAAATAAAAATTCATTTATTTTATTTATTTAAAAAAACTGTTACAGCTCTAGAGACCAAGAAGCTATTCCATTTTTTTTTTACTTCTGAATTCAGCCCTATCTTTCCAAAAGACTTGAAAGTATAAAATTCGCTAACATCCATGAAAAAACAAACCCTTTGATTGAAGAAACTTGACTGAACATTGTAGATTATTATACCATTAGTCACAGGTAATCATTAAAGCAGTCGCAGAAATAACCTGTATCCTAATCAACCCAAATAGAAGAAATGTGCCAGAGGGAAGAGTAAAGGGAAAAGAATCCTGATGAGTGAGAAGCAATCAGCTGTTCATCCCAGCTCCTCTAGCTAAACCTGAAGGCAGTGGTACAGCTTGAGCTAAGAAGTCATCTGCTTTCAGAGAGCAATTAAAATCATGAGGATCTTCAATCAGAAGTGAGGCCACACAGATAATTAAGACAAACGATTAAAAAAAAAAAAAAAACTTGAGGAAGTTGGACTGCAGATAGCAGCAAGTGATTTAAGAGGGAGAAAGGCAATAGTGTTCAGTGTAGATCAGGAAGGATAAAAACTGAAAAGAGAATACTGGCTTTTAATAGAAGATAATAATACTACATTGGGTGAGTTTTGTGGAATAGTGAAGGCAAAAATTAGCACGGATAGGGGTTAAGATTCAGGAGTGAAAGAAAAATAAAAGTTTAGCTACAAATTGTATTAAATTAAGTAGAAAGTGTAATAACAGAAGTTATAGATTAAGAATTCAGGAATGGTAAAGAATGTTAGAACTTTCATCACATTATCTCTATTACCCTATTTTAATCTTCATAAATAGAAACAGAAAACAGAAAAGCTTGTCACCATCTGATATGATTTTCTCCCCCATCAGAATGTGAGCTCCATATTTCATTCTCTGTTATATTCCCAAAACCTAGTATAAAGCCAGCATTCATATTTTTTCAGTGAATGAATAAACCAGATTCTTCAAAAGTTGGGGGGAAAAAAGAAACTTTACTTAATACAGTCTTTTGTATCCAGCACTTTTCTCTACTTCTAAGCAATTTAGGACCAGTCTGCAGTTAGAAGATGAAGTTAGGTATCCAGAATATATAAATCTTACAACTCAATAACGAGAAGATTAATAATCCAATTTAATAATCGGCAAGAATCTGAACACACATTTCTACAAAGAAGATATATGAATGTCCAATAAATACATGAAAAGATGTTCAGAATAATTAATCACTAGGGAAATAAATTTTTTTTTTTTTTTTTTTTTTTTTTTTTTTTTTTTTGGAGACGGAGTTTTGCTCTTGTCACCCAGACTGGAGTGCAGTAGCTGAACTCGGCTCACTGCAGCCTCCAACTCCCGTGTTCAAGTGATTCTCCTGCCTCAGCCTCCCAAGTAGCTGGGATTACAGGCATGTGCCACCATGCTCAGCTAATTTTTTTTGTATTTTTAGTAGAGACAGGGTTTCACCATGTTGGTTAAGCTGGTCTCAAACTCCTGATATAAGGTGATCCGCCCACCTCGGCCTCCCAAAGTGCTGAGATTACAGGTGGGAGCCACTGCACCCAGCCGGGAAATATAAATTAAAACAAGACACCACTTCATACCCACTAGGATGGCTATAATCAAAAAGACACAAAATAACAAGTGTTGCAAAGATATGAAGAAATTCAAACTTTCATGCATTGCTAGTACAAGTGTAAAATAGTGTTGCTACTTTGGGAAAGTTTGGCAGTTCATCAAAAAGTCAGACATTAAGAGTTACCATATGACCCAGAAATTCTGTACCCAAGAAATGAAAACATACATTCACACAAAAATCTGTATAAGAATGTTCACAGCAGTATTAAATCACAATAGCAAAAAAATGAAAATAGGCCGGGTGCAGTAGCTCACACCTGTAATCCCAGCACTGTGGGAGGCCAAGGCAGGCAAATCTCTTGAGCCCAGAATTCAAGATCAGTCTGGGCAACACGGCAAGATCCCATCTCTACAAAAAACACAAAATTTAGCTAGGCACTGTGGATTGTGCCTGTAGTTCTGGCTACTCAGGAGGCTGAGGTGGAAGGATCAATTGAGCCCAAGAGGTGGAGGCTGCAGTGAGCTGTGATCATGTCACTGCTTTCCAGCTCAGCGACAAAGCAAGACCCTGTTTTGTTTTGTTTTGTTAAAAACATCGAAATAATCCAAATGCCCATCAACTGATGAATGGATACGTTATATCCACATAACGGAATACTGTTTTGACAATAAAAAGGAATAAATATTATAACATGTATAACCCTTAACAACATTATGCTAAGTGAAAGAAACCAGTCATAAAAGATTACGTATTGTAAGATTCCATTTACATCAAACATCCAAAATAGGCAATGTTAGTAATTAGATAGCAGTTTCTTAGGGTTAGCAGTAAGAGAAAAAGTAAATGGAGAATAGGGACTGACTGCTATGAGGTATGGGGTTTCTTTGCAAGGGAGGAGAAAAACATTCTAAAATTAGACTGTAGCAATGGTTGCACAACCTTGTGAATACACTAAAAAACACTGAATTTTACACTTTAACTAGGTGAACTGGATGGTTTGTGAATTATATCTCAACAAAGCTGTTAGGAAAAAAAAATAAGTTCAGAACCACCACACACAAATGTTTTTATTCCTGCTTCCTGCTGCTTCTCTCACTAGTGCCACAGGATCCATTCCCAAACCCCACAGCTGGAAGAGCAAAGGGAGAGTAAAACTAACTACCTCACCAGAAAACAACTCTAGAAAAAACAATTACTTACACATCTATAACCCCATGAACCATTCAATAGTTTTCTGGTGGCCTCCACTATTTTCAAACCATACTGTTTATTCACTAAACACATTTAATGAAGATACATGTACGGCCAATAAAAAAGTTTCATACACCTGAAAAAATTATCAAGGAAACTACTAATATCTACAAATCGACTACTTAGGCTATACCCCCCTCTTCTCCTAAAACAAGACCAGGGCCAGGAGGAGACTAACAGAATATGAAAAAAATTAGCTTTGGCTTTTAAAGACTGTTTTAACAGTAGGAAGTATACGTAACTGCCTCTTTTCCTCCGTATTTTAGGACTAGTGTCAATAAAACAGGTGGTGAGTGTGGGGAAGGGGGGCTTCCTGGCCAAACATCACACAGCTATAACTTCTTCCAAACCCCAAACCTTACTTCCTGCAATTTATGTAAACAGATCACAGGCCACCCTCTTCAAACTAAATCATAACCCAAGCAAATAGCACAAGATTCTATTTCTGGGTCTGTCATTAACTCACTAGATAATCCTGAGGCTTCAGTCTCTCTACTTTGCTCAAAAACTTAACTACCTCATATCTGGTCCCAAAATCTTATCATGTGGTCTAATGAAGACTTTCCCAATTTACAGATTTATTTTTACTGAGAACCTGACAAAGGTATATGAAATTAGATCACATTGTATGTTTAAATACTGAAATTATATGGTATATGAAATTAGATCACATTATATGTTTAAAGGTATATGAAATTAGATATATGAAATCAGAGGTATATGAAATTATATCACATTATATGTTTAAAGGTACATGAAATTAGATCACATTATATGTTTAAACCACCTTTATTGAATAAACACGAAATATGAAAAATCCAAAAGATTATCCACTAAAAAAATGTTGAACTCTTACATTTTAAGCAACATTTAAAGGTATTCACTAAACAAAGATAGAATAAGCTTTTGGAGGGCTAAAGGCTATGAGGCTTTAAATTTGAGCTCAGTTATATTTAGAAAACCAAGATGCCACTTCTCTGGATCCTGTATCTTTATCTTGGGCATTTGATTCATGTGCTTTGCCTGGTGTAATTCAAAGCAACAGATCCTACCCATGTTGCTGAAAATTCCACTGAACCTAACAGAACTTACTAGCTGTCAGAGGAATAAAATGCTGTACTGAAACTGAAAAGATAGGAAGCCATGAAGTCTCCACTGCCAGAGATGTTTAACAAAATAAAAATTACCTGCCTTGTTCCCAAAGTCAGTAAACAAACCACTACTGACTTTATGATCATTTCTATCCCATTCCTGGAAATCCTGATTTAGGTGAAACTTGGGAAATCTAGTAATTAAAAGTTATCTCAGGTGATTCTGATGTAGTCTGATTACTGGTTTAGGACAAGGGTAGCAGAAAGGTTTCATATCATTTGTCAATAATGCTCAATAGGTAGCAGCTGCCTTAAGTGCTACAAAGAGAAAATAATATCTAAACACAACCAGAAATTAGTAGTCTGCCAAGGACATGGTGATGGGGAATCGGTAACATGCAAATCATTTATCTGTCATCCCTGATTCAGTTAGACCACTGAATGGACGGTTTGCTAGGAGATTTTTGAGGTAAGAAGACATCCAGGTCTGGATTATTTACTTTTAACTGGCAGAAGCTCCAGCTGACTCTAGAAAGGTAGGAAACAGAAGAACAGAACTGGTATATGTACCAGGACTCTTCAAAAGTACTTATTAAGCACCCAGTATTATAAAGAAAAAGAAGACAGTATGACTTTTGCTCTCCAGATGTTTATAATCTTGTTGGAGAAATGAAAATTCTACACAACATAAAGATGGGTTTTTAAAATAAAGCAAATAAAAATATTTTTGTGCCACTTTGGATAATAGTGGGAGCCAGTGGAAGAATTGAGTGACAGGCCAAAAACAGTCAAGTATGAACTGACTCAAGAGGAAACCAAATGTGGGTTCTTGATCAGTACATGATTAAAGAGATGTATGAAGAAGATTCCACTGTCATCATTTTCCAGGAAAAAAAAAATGGGAGACTTTATCATCAAGGCATGATGTATTGGAGGACAAATAATCCACTTCATGTTGTTTCTGTAGGCATCTGTCCCTATCACTGGAATGCTGGCTCCTAGCGGGCCATGTACACATCGAATTAACTTTTTATCTCCCATAATACCTAGGACATGTTCTACACATAATACTCCAAAATGATTGAATTGTCATAAAAGAAGAAAAAATCTAGCAGATATTTCAAAAGGAACAGAATTTGGTACAGATAAGAGACGTGAAGGGCCAAAGGAGTCAAATTATCCAAAAGGGGGGAGAGTGGGAAGTGGCTATTGTTCAGTTAAAGGAGATTTAAGAAATATAACAACCAAATGCAGTGTATATACCTTATCTGGATCTTGAGTCAACTAAAAACCAACTGTAAAGAGATGTTTTTAAAGAATCAGGACATTTTATTATGAACTAGATATTAGATGACACCTAAAAATATTGTCTATTGTCTACTGTACCATCAGATACAATGATGGCATGGGTTACATAATATCCACATTTTCTTAGAGATGCATACTGACGTAGGGATGAAAAGACAGTGTCTATGATTTTCTTTGAAATACTTAAAAAAGAAAAAAAGATATTTGAGGCATATGTGGCACCTATCTTAATTTGATGAATCTCAATGACGGGTAAAGGGGGGTTCTTCATATTTTATATACTTCTGAATATACTCAAAAGGGCAGTTGGACTAAACTTGTTTGGTGTTAGTTGCTCAACAATAGCAATAGATAATTAATTATTTTTCTTTCTCAGATTTCAGGAAGCTAAGGATGACTAGTACTTCTGAGAAAACAGCCTAGACTCAATCAGAAGAAAATGGGCATTCGTTAGTTAGCTCTACTAATAGGAAATCTCTCTGAATCTACTCAAAGAACTTCTTGTAAATTAAGATGAGAACTGAATATGAGCCAAGAGAGTGACTCAGCTGCTAAAAAGAAACAAAATGCAATCTTAGGCTTCATCAGAAGAACAGTATCCAGAAAAGGAGTGTAACAGTACCATGTACTCCTCACTAGCTAGTTCACAACTGGAGTATTGTATTCTGGGGGTTTTTTGTTTTGTTTTAATATAGAATTTAAAAATTATCACCTATGGAGGGAAACGTGTTCTGTTTTGAGCACCACATTTTAAGAACACTTACAGGACAGAATCCTTGGAAGGAGGGATATCAAACTAGTGAGGGATCAGAAACCAAATGTCAAGTGTATAATGACTGAAGAAACTGGGTGTGCAAGTGTATAATGACTGAAGAAACTGGGTGTGTTTAGCTTGGAAAAGAAAACACTTTCTAGCCTTCCACCTCACCTCTACCATACAGACCAGTGTGTAATATTTTCCAGAGGATTTCAAGAGTTGTTAATGCACACTCCATAATTACAGAAGATTGAGATAAACACTTTCTTTCCTCTAAATGACTTAGAGTGTTCAATATCCTAAAATGCTTTAATGTCCATGAAAATGATGATCAGTATTTCTCAAATAGGACCATTCCTTCATTCATTTAACAAATATTTATTAAGCACCAATTATTAGCCAACCACTCCTCCAGGTGCTTGGGATACAACAATGAACAGTTTTAATCTCCTGGAGGATAGGCTGGGGAACAACCAAGCTGGGTCTCTATTCCTCTAACTCGCATTGTGCTTCCTCATTTCTAAGTCTTTGACTATGCTCTCAGCCTTGAATGCTCCATGTCTAATCTTAATCCAAACACTATCTCATCCACGAAGCTTTTTTCATCATCATAAGCAAAAACACTCCCTCTTCTCAGTAAACCCATAGCTCTTAGTATCTGTACCCATTTCTTGCTAACAGACTATGCCTCTTAATTACCTTTGGATCTCTCACAATATCCCGGACAGTGTCTTGCATGCACAGGTACTCAAGAGATATATGCTGAACAATCACCTTCAAATAATTGAAGGATTATCTTGTGAAAGAAGGCAGACTAGGTCTCTACTGTTCCACAGGAAGAACTAAGAAAAAGAGATAACATTAGATGCAAATTCTGCCTCAATTACAACTAACAACAAACAGGTTACCTTACAGCTATGAGTGACCAAAGGTGTTCTAAAAGGCCAAATGACTATATATCAAGTGTTTTAGCAATCTATTTCACTAATCTCAATGATTAACTCTTAAAATTCTAGGAACCACTATATATATATAAAAACACATAATATATAGTGTATTATATATTCTATATAATATATATTATATATTGTGTACATTATAGTGCATATATAGTATATAGTGTATATACAGTGTATATATAGTATATATAGTGTGTATATATCACTGTATTAGACAAAACTATCTGTAGTAATACTAAAATTCTTAAAATTAAGTTTAAACACGCAACATCTTTTATTAGTACAGTGATGCATCGCTTAACAACAGGGATACTTTCTAAGAAACGTGTTGTTAGGCGATTTCATCGTTGTACAAACGTCAGAGTGTACTCCCACAAACCTGGATGGTAGAGCCTACTACACACCTAGGTTACACGATACAGCCTATTGCTCCTAGTTTACAAGCTTGAATGGCATGTTACTGCACTGAATATGCTAGGCAACTGGAATACAAAAGTATTTGTGTATCTAAACACAGAAAAGGTACAGTAAAAATACTGTATAAAAGATGGTATGCCTGTATAGGACACTTATAATGAATGGAGCTTGCAGGACTGGCAATTGCTCAGAGTGAGTGATGAGTGACTGTGAAGGCCTGGGACATTACTGTACACTACTGTAGACACTGTACACATAGACTACCCTAAATTTATTTTTTTAATTACACTACAAGATTGTGACGGCTTTGAGGTCACTAGGCAATAGAAATTTTTCAGCTCCATTATAACCTTATGGGACCACCACTGAATATACATATATGTGCCCCACAGTTGACCAAAACGTCATTATGTGGCACATGACTGTATAATGGCTATATAATAATGCCTATCATGTATCACGCACAACGTTAAGAACAGACGATAAGAGACAAAAAGACACTGTCTCTATCCTGGAAGAATCAATACAATGTTGTTTGCTTATGTTCCCAAAGCAAACCTGATATAAATCTGAATGCCCAGGTCATCTACCTGAGTAACAAATGCTCCTTAGATGAGGAAATTCCTTAGATTTTCAATATTTTGCAATCAGAGAAATAACTATGAAGCCATCAGTTTCCCTTAAAGTAATCTATTCACATCCCTAAATCCATTAAGTTCTTTGAACTAGCTACTCATTCTGCCTTTCTAGTCAAAAAGTAGAAAACAGAAGAAATCACAGGATACTTCCAGATGCCAAGGACATCTCTGATTTTTCTCCCAAACTAAAAGCTGTAGTCTTTGCTGGCAGGGACCCTGCCTTAGTCGTGTCCCCAGTATTTAGCAGTGCCCAGAACACAGCAAAAGAGTGAACAAATGAGCAAGCGAATGAGTAAGAGACATGAATGAGTCCAATGTACATGGATGAAAAACAGTACCTTAAAGAAGCTCTAACCATTTGTTTTTTTATTAGAAATCTGCCAAGGAATGGAAGCATACAAGTGGATCCTTAAGTTAGTTTTCAGGATTTAAATTGGAGTGCTATTTCTAGGTCATTTATTGATAAACAACTACTGTAAGTAAACTTAAGGTCCTGTTTGCTTCTAGGGGACTAAAATTAATTTCTCGATCAGCAGAGCTAAATGACCAAATTAGAATGCAAAGAAAAACCCAAACCACTTAATACACTCACAACTTGACCCATAAGATAATCAATAACTTATCAAACTGATTTGTTAACAAACTGCATAGAAAGCAAAACAACTTCATAGCATCAAGTGTTTAAACTGCTCTTCAAAAGTCGTAAAATCAGGCCTGGCACTGTGGCTTACACCTGTAATCCCAGCACTTTGCGAGGCAGATCACATGAGGTCTGGAGTTCCAGACGAGCCTGGCCAACATGGTGAAACCCTGTCTGACTAAAAATACAAAAATCAGCCAGGCGTGATGGCGGGTGCCTGTAATCCCAGCTACTTGGGAGGCTGAGGCAGGAGAATCGCTTGAATCCACGAGGTTGAGGTTGCAATGAGAGAAATCACACCACTGCACTCTAGCCTGGGAGACGGAGTGAGACTCCATCTCAAAAAAAAAGTCCGAAGATCCACGTTTTTCCAAATTCTCACTTGAACCATAAAAATCAAACTGTATAGGTTTTCCTTGAGTACAAAAATGATACATGGTCACTGCAGAGAGCTTAGAAAATATATACAGGTTCAAAGAAGAAAATTTAAATTACCCATTACGATGCATTCTCTCCCAGTCTTTTTTTCTATGCAGATATAACTTCTTTATATACTGTTACTCTTCCTAACCACCAGGCAACAGACAACACATCTCCCACTGTGGCAGTAACCTAGGCATCCTTAGTAGAATCATGTTCCAGGGATACTTTCTCAGTGTCTAAATTTTACAGATGTGTACTTACATAAAACAAGACCAATCTGCTATTGAGTAACCCTTTAAAGTTTCCCTTAACTCCTGAATTCTACAAAGACAAAGAATGCAGATTCAAGTAAAAATGCTCCAATGACTAGAAATGGACCTAAATTTAACAAGGGAAGAAACTGCTCCCATTGGTTTTATGTATCCTAAGTCTGATATTATCATATGTTCTGCTCCAAGTAGGCCAGGTCCTTTGTGGTCTATAACCTTCCATTTTTACCTCAAAAATCCAGAGTAAGTTCCTCCCCAAAACTTTGTCAGTTTTATACTAAGAGTATGAAACAAGGAGAATGCAGGGTCTGAGTTCCAGTGTCTGCTCCACTACTAAATAATTGAGTGGCACTGAATCCTAGCTTCTATCTCATTTTCTCCATTTGTCAATAGGAATATCACTATTAACACATATCACAAGGCTGTTATAAGGCTCCAAAATCCAACAGATCAAACACTTTTGAAAAAATATTCTTCAAATGTAAGGTGGAAATCTTTTGAAAATACACATCCCCTATAATAATATAAAACACAACTTCCTCTGATATACAAAGGTGCCATTTCTGACGTTGATGGCTACCCACGTATACAAAGTGGGACGATACCATCAACAGTTCTGTACACAGGGTAGACAAATAAAGTGTCATAGACTCACAGACTCAACTACCCTAGCAGAAAGAGACACCATGTATCATTCACCTCCTGCCATGACAGTCTGCTCCATCTTCATTCAGAAAGGTCAACCTGACCCTGATTGCTGCATGTTTGACCGTTGTGCCTGTAATTACCCAAAATTTCATGGCCAAGCCACAGAAACTTTTTAAAGTTAACTTTAATAATTTAATAAGCACCCATGTACCCATCAGCCAAAATCTAGAATCTTTATGATAACCTACTTCCATCATATTGCAATCCCCTCTTTCTGTAAGCAAACAAAATTTGCAACAGTCAGTGAGTTCTAGCAGTCTTTCCTTTGTTATCCATTCCTCTCACAAATCTGTTTCAACACAATAGTCCTAATTAGAAACAAGGGCTATTGATGGTGTCAAAGGTCAGGCCCCAATCTTAAAAAAAAAAGATGATTCCAATTTACAAGGTTTTTAATAAGGTCACACTGGCACCATACTCTACCAATCAATCAGAAGATCAATCTTATTTCCTTAGTAACCACTATACCACTGAGGAGGACTCTAGGTAGGAGAATTCCATTAGAACTTTTTGTTTTATACTCCAGGTGAAAACTGACTGAAAGTCAGTTTACTGGGTATAGTCTCCTTGACACAGGCTCATCCTAGAATAGCTGGCCAACTCTATGGAATCCAGACTCTCTACATTGATTTGAAAACAATGAAAAACAGAGATCATGCAGTTTCTGGAGAGACTCTCTAAAAAATCCCACCCAGGACGGGCCTGGTGGCTCACGCCTGTAATCCTAGCACTTTGGGAGACCAAGAAGGGAGGAAGAGGCCAAGAGTTCAAGACCAGCCTAGGGAGCCAGTACAGTCAGATTTTGTCTGAATTAAAGATAAAAAATAAATTAGCCAGGTGTGGTGGTATGCACCTCTAGTCCCAGCCACTTGGGGAGCTAAAGGCAGATTACTTGAGCCCAGCAGTTGGAGGTTGCAATGAGCTCTCATGGAGCCACTATACTCCAGCCTGGGTGACACAGCGAGATCCTGTCTCAAAAAAATAAAATTTCCTGCCCAAAGACCCAGTCATCTTCAAATTGTTAGCATTCAATTCAGAACAGAGTTCTCTAAGCCTATGTTCTAAAAACAGTTCCTCTATTGCACCCTAAGTTTGAGGCCCACTCTACATATATGAGTCTTGTTACAGACTATTTCATCAATTGATGATGGGAAACAAGTCAGACAGTGTGGTATTAATGTAGGTCCAATTATATCAAAATCAAATCGCTTTAGATTCATGGTAAAAATTCTTAGAGCAACCAAGTGGCTTAGTAATTATTAGAAACTAGGCCTTTATTAATAGTCTCAAAGTCAGAGCTCTTATTTAATATGGTCCTAATTATCTCATATCACATATTCATACTTATCCTTTTTTTATTATTATTTTATTTTGAGACAACGTCTCACTCCCTTGCCCAGACTGGAGTGCAGTGGCAGGATCTCGGCTCAGCCTCCTAGGTTCAAGCGATTCTCCTGCCTCAGCCTCCCAAACAGCTGGGATTACAGGCACCCACAACCATGCCCAGCTGATTTTTGTATTTTTAGTAGAGAAAGGGTTTCACTATGTGGACCAGGCTGGTCTCAAACTCCTGACCTCAAGTGATCTGCTTGCCTCGGTCTCCCAAGGTGCTAGGTTTACTGGCGTGATTCACTGTGCCAGGTCACCTTTCCTATATTTTATCTTGTTATAGTACTAAAGTTTGACACTGTATGAGTCTCGTTTCCTTTTTGTTTCATCTGTTTTGTCCTGATCCCATAGAATAATAAGAAGATCCCAAGAAGAATTGAAAGACATCACATTCTCAGGTTATCAGTTGATATACATGTCAAATAGAATGGCAGCCAAAGGTACCTAACTACAAAAGGTTACTTAAAATAAGCAGAATGTCATTGTTATAAATATAAAAACAACATCTGGTTCCATATAACAAAGCTATTTCCATATCCCAACAGATGGCCCACAGTAATAATGCTCTGCTGATCTGGTTATAACAAATTCTATTAAATCAAAAATCCTGTACAGCAGATGCCTTTTCCAATTTCAGAGTAAGTCAATCTCTTTAACCAAAACACTATGCTTTGGTTCTTATTTGTGCACTAAAATCACGTTACGCCAATTAAGATGGTCAAATTTTGTGACAGTTGTTATAAAATGCCCCTGTGTTTTCTGCATTTTGGAGTGGAAGAGGTAAAGAGTAACTCCCTCCAGGATTGAAAGGCTAACTGTTCAAAATGGAAAACAAAAATTCACAGTTAAAGGAAGGCTGAGGAGAGAGGTAAAAGTGAGCTTTAGCTGTCTCAAGCCAAGGTTTCTGAATAGTGGCAACGCAGAAAGCTACGTGACTAACAAAGCCAAGAGTGAAGAACAGTGAAAATAATGTAATTTCTGAGCTGAGAAGCTTTAAGCAGGGACAAACAAAAAAATGTCTAAACAACATGTATCTTTGTACACTGTAGTGTTAAGTCCACTTTTAACAGAAAAGTGGATGTGATGTCAACTTAAAATTGCTGTTTAACTGTTTCCCCAACTACATTCGAAATCAAATCTTCATATTCTGGTCACGTCCTTACTTGAAATATTATCCTCTATTAATTCATAACACAGTAAACAGAACAGTGTAGTGATTAACAGCCACGGAGTTCTGAAAATAGACTGCAAGGGTTCAAATCCTGGCTCTTTCCATTCCAAGCTATGTTCCCTTAGTCAAATTACTTAACCTCTCTGTGCCCATTTCCTCATCTGTAAAACTACCATCTTTATAAAATTTACAACTAAAATAAATTTATAAAATCTACAATATATTTATAAAATATATTCATAAAATTTATAAAATATTAAGGGTTTTAAGACATGGATAATGAATGTAGAGTACTTAGAACACTTTTAGGCCTATAGTAAGGTCTCAAAAAATGTTAGCTATTATTATCATTATCATCACATGAACTCCATGAAAGTTCTGAATGAAAAGAAATATGAAATGATTTGTCTAAAAAGCAGAACAAATAAGCGGTAGAATCCAGGGGAAAAAAATCTTCATTTTAAGTCCGGAAGAAAATCAGTGGGCTGAGTACAGTGGCTCACGCCTGTAATCCTAGCATTTTGGGAGGCCAGGGTTAGCAGATCACTTGAGTCCAGGAGTTCGCGACCAGCATGGGCAACATAGCGAAACCACTTCTTTACAAAAAATACAAAAATTAGCTAAGCATAGTGACGCACATCTGTAGTCCCAGCTACTTGAGGGGGCTGAGGTGTGAGGATCACTGGGGCCCAGGAAGTTGAGGCTACAATGAGCCATGATCACGCCACTGCCCTCCAGCCTGGGCAAGAGTGAGACCCTGTCTCAAAAAAAAAAAAAAAAAAGTGATTCTTTGAGTAAATACATTTTCCAGTCCCTCTAAGTCTCCAGGAGATTACATGAGGATGCTTTAAGTTAAAACAGCAGCATAGAGTAGTGGAAACAGCACAGATATGAACTAAGAAGACCCACTTGCTCCACCAATTACTTAGGTGTACAACCCTAAGCAGGTCACCTAAACTTCAAATTGCTCATCTTAAGATGTTCTGACTTTATCACAGGGTTGTTGAGATCAAATGAGAGAATGTATGAGAAAATGTATATAAACCAATAAAACACTATATGAATGTTCAAGGGCCATGTCTTATTCATGTTTATATCCCCGATGCCTAGCAAAATGCATGGCAGAGGTTATAATCTAAAAGAAGGCCATGGGAGGGGTTGGCAGGGCGAAGATTCAATGAAAATGGGGAGGAGTTTAAAAGAATTAACAAACTTGGCCAGGCGCGGTGGCTCACACCTGTAGTCCCAGCACTTTGGGAGGCCGAGGCAGGCAGACCACTTGAGGTCAGGAGTTCAAGACCGGCCTGGCCAACATGGTGAAACCTCATCTCTACTAAAAATGCAGAAATTAGCCAGGGATGGTGGTGCATGCCTGTAATCCCAGCTACTGGGGAGGGTGAAGTAGGAGAATTGCTTGAACCTGAGAGGCAGAGATTGCAGGAGCCAAGATGGCGCCACTGTACTCCAGTCTGCGCGACAGAGAGAAACTCCATCTAAAATAATAATAATAATAATAATAAAAGAATAAGAAACTCAAATGCCCATCAACTAAAGCAATGGATATCAACATAGTATATCCATACAGTGGAATAATATTTGGCAATAAAAAGGAATGAAATACTGATACATGCTACATGGATGAGCCTTGAAACATATGCTAAGTGAAAGAAGTCAGACATAAAAGACCATATGATGTATGAAATGCCCACAACAGGCATTTGGAATTATCAACATCTCTACAAGATGTTAGGTACATTAGTGGCTGCCTGGAGGTAGGGGTATGGGGAGTGACTGCTGATGGGTACAAGGCTCCTTTTTGAAATGCTATCCTAAAAATGACTGTGGTGATGGTTGCACAACTTTGTGAATACACTAAAAACCGCTGACTTGTATACTTTAAATGTGTGAATGAAATGGTACTTGAATTATATTTCAAGACAGCTTTTTTTTTTTTTTTTAAGAGTAATAAAAGTTGAAGGAGAGAAGCATTAAAGTATAGAATCACCAGCTTTGGAACATAAGTTTGTTTCTTTTTAAAAGGAAATACTAAGAATTACCATACCAGATCCTAATGTCTCTACAAATCCTGTGAAAAACATCTCTGGCATCTATTCTTACCCTTCCTTTCAAATTTCTCTCTAAGGTTACAAATTATCTCCTCTGGTTTCATTCAATTGTCTTTTCATTGTAGCCACTGCTTCTGAACTTCTACTCTGCATTTGAAACTGTCAAACCCCGCCCTTGTAGAAAATCTTCCTTGGCTTCTGTGAAACTGATGCACTTTCTGGTTCTTCTCAGAATGCTATCAGCCTATTACAGGACCCAAAATTCCAAACCTCAAAGCTCTTTTTTCATTATACTACTATCCTCCCAACACACATCTACTGATGTGTTTTACCACCATCTATATCCCTGGTCAATGCAAAATCTATCTTTCATCTAATTGTTCATTGTATATGGAAATAATTACATGCATAAAGTTAAGTAAGTTGCCCAAAGTCCCTTCTGATTTTAATACCTTATTATGAAGATTTAATGAATTAAACACATTTAAGGCGCTTAGAACTACATCTGCCATACAGTAAGTAAACGTTAGCTATTATTTTTTTCCTACAACCACTATCTTATAACACACCCTCATCATCTTATTCCTAAAATTCTCCATGAGCATTCTAATCAGTCTCTCCACTCTCAGGACACTCAACTGATACAAAAACCTTCCTCAGGAACAAGATGCATCATCTTACTCTCATTCTTTAGAATCCATTGTGGTACCCTATCAAACTAAACCCTCTATCCTTGAAAGATCCTCCACCAATACCCCCCTCACCAATCCTAAACTCATTTATTATTATTCACCAACACAGATGATCTGACAGTCAAGTTCCTTGATATCATTTGTACACTGCCACTTCTCTCGCTTTGCACAGGCCCCTTCGCTCTCCTGAAATACATCTCTTCCCCTTTGGAAATTTGTATCTTTCTCAAATGTCACTTACACTTTTGACTTTGGTTGTACTGTTATCCCAAAGAGAAGTCCAATGCAAAGTCCAATGCAGTTTGGTAATTCTGAATGATGTACATGTTTCCCCAACAGAAAAAAACAACTCCGTTCTTTCGACATAAGTTGAAGCTTTCCAAGAGACCGCATATCTTATTTGTCTCTTCATACAGACTACTTCACACATAGATAACACGGAACTTTACAGAAGTACACAAATGCTGACTTACCAAAAAAAAAAGCCTCTGTATGTATCAGAACAACATTCTCTATTTTCCACTGCCCCACCCATACTTAGCATAATGAAAGCAGACAGAATCTAAAATATATATTTAAATATTTTCATTCTACATAGAACGAAAGGGAATATACGAACTGTACCAGATAAAAGGGAAAAAAAGTCAAAAATATACTCAAAGAATGTACAATGTGAAAAGCAAAGTGAGAATTCAGGACACTTTGGAATCTAGTAAGTGACTTCGAAACATTAAGATTTTCTATTTTACCCAAACTAATGAACAAAAAAGAGCCAAAATAAACAAGTTCTAGCCTCATTCAAAAAAAATCTAATGAAAGCATGAGAAACTTCCCAGCTTCGTCCTCAGCAGCACAAAATCAAGAAGATTCACCTCAATTCTGAGACACAAAAGCAAAAAGAGAAATCCTCCTATTTAAGAAACTAAAACATTTAATCACATCTATATAATATATGTCACTCCGAAAAAGAGAGAGGAGTTACTGCTTTTCTATAAATATTTGCTAGGGACCAGGGGGAATAGGTTTCTCTCACTGTTACTGCGGGAACAATCTGTGGTCTCAAAAGAGCCAAACAGAAGATGAAAACCCTAATCTGGAAGAGACCTTAAGAAAAAAAACTTAAGAAAAAAACTACTCAAAACCAGTTTCAAAAAAGAGAGTGCAATGGGTACTCAACAGAGTAAGGGGAAAAGTGAAGTAAAAGAGCTTCTACAAAATAAGTGACTAGGTGAAACTAGTGGTGCCTTGTGAGAAAAAGAGCTATGCATATAACGCTCCTATGACATCACGCTTTTTCACTGGGAAACAAAACGGAGGAAAACAAACACAAATAAATCTCAGAAAAAGACCAAAAAGGTGCCCACCAATCTCTAACTCCTTCAGGAATTAGAGTGAATGGCTCTAACTCACTCAGGAATCCAACTAGGGACAACACAAACGTGGAATGCACCAACACGGAATAGTAAAACCTTTGCTCACCAGACACACAAAAGGTAAAATCGAGAAATGAAAACTATATACCTGAATTCATCCGTAGCAAGCGCTTATTCTCTATGATTAACCAACAGAGGAAAGAATAAGAGCAGCTAATGGAAGAGGAGAAAAGATGTTAATGAAACTAAGCCCTGTTATGTCCCCTACTGGCCTCAATTTCAGAGTACAACTCTTGATTCTTCATCTAACCAACAGTCGGCCTCGGCAAAGCAAACTGATCCTAACACCTTCCATGCCACCGGGAGGAAATCACAGAGGAAAAACCATCCCGTTAACCTCCCTCCTCACCAGCTGCAAAAATGGAGCTGGGAGGGGGGGCGGGAGACACTCTACCACGTGGGCAGGATGCAACACACACAGGACAGCAACACGTCCGCATGGAACGTCTGCCTTTGCCCTAATCCCAGCAAAGGACACAGACACAGGATGGGCGGGAACGCAGGCACCCTCGCAAAGGCCTCCTCACCCCAAAGGGCCACCCCGAGGCGTGAGTTACAGCCCGCCCGGCAGAAAAGCGCCCCCAAGCTTGAAGGGAAGAAGCCGCAGACTGCCGGGGCCGGGGGCTAGCCCCGGCCAGGGGACAGGTCATGGATGGAAGGAGACGGTAGCTGCCCTCGGACTAGGCGCCCCCGGGATCCACGGCTGGTTCCCCGGGGCCCCGCCTGGGGGAGGGGCGGGAAACGCGGAGCCGCTGCTTCCCGGCTGAGGGGCAGCAGCAGCTGAAGAGAAGCGCCGCGGGGGAGGGAGGGACCCAGCCCTCAGCGCCCGCCGGGCCCCAGCCAGGGCCCAGGCCCCCTGCCCCGCCCGCCGCCCACCCTACAGCGCGGCTGCGACTAGAAGAGAGAGGGCTTCTCGCGGAGGGCAGCCCCTGCCTCCGATCTGGGAGATGCCCCAGCCCCGCCTCCTCGCCCGCCGCCCAGGCCCGGCCGCCCCGGCGGCGGGCACTTACCTCAGGCTGCGCAGGCCGGGACGGCCCGGCCGAGCCCCCGGCCGCTGCGTGCGTCTCCGCCCCCCGGGAAAGGTCCCAACGGTGCCTAGAGCGAGCGGCCGAGGCCCCGAGCAGCGCCGAGAGCGGCGGCGGCAGCAGGAGCAGCCAACATCCGGGGCCGCGCACCCGGAACTACTTCCCGACCCACATCCCCCTCCCGCCCTCGCGCCACCTCCTCCTGCGACGTCGCAGCGCCGCCGGCCCGGCGTCGGCGGCGTCAAGTCCCTGCGCGTCCTCGGCCGCGTCGACGCACGCGGGATCCCTCCGCTGGGACAAGTAGTTCCCTGAGACTGCCGGGGCCTGGGCTCGGCGGGTGTCATCTGCCGGCCTGCAGTTCCAAGCGACTTGGGGTCCTTGTGCCTTGGAGTGGCGTCTGGGGAGCAAGGGCAGCAGAAGCAACCCCGCAGTTGAGGACAGTAGGGATCGGTGGCTTTGGACCCTGCCCGCGGAGACCTGGGGCCCCATGCCCCGAAGAAATGGTGCCACCTGTCCTCCCCCGCCCCCCAACCTCCGCCACCTCACCGAAGTGCCCGGCACCTTAGCCTCCTCTCCAGGAAACCGGACCCCTTTTCTGGCACACCGTGGATTCCGGGACCCCCAACAAAGGCTCCTTGGACCTTCAGGACACCCCTCCTTTCAGAACTTCTTGAGCCCCAGGTGCTAGACTCATGTCTGCGGAGGCCTTTCCCGTGCCTGGTCTTTCTTTCTTTCTTAAAGGAGTTGGAACTCTAAAGGCCCTTCTGACTCTCAAGGTAGCTACCCAGGTTATGGTCCTACTATCAGTAGGTGGAGCGTTTAGAAGGGGTAGTTTGGTCGACTAGTGAACTTTGGAATTTACTTCTACGTCAGTCTTCACTGATTTTTTTCTCTAAACTATTAGCACTGATAGTCTGCCCTATAATTTCACACTTAATTACATTCCAGTGTAGTATTTGCTGTTGCTTCATTCGCGTTAGTCATATATTCCCCTGCAGCACCAAACACGCTTTTGAACTCACATTGGGTGGCTCAATATTTGGAGACTTAGATATTTGTTAGATGAATACTGGGCTGATTGGATGAGAGGAAAAGGAGAGGCATGAGTGAATTGGCCCTGGGTACTTTTTTGACATAGCCTCAAAGGGTTCAGATAAACTCCAGCAGATCTGAGCACACAATTCCTTCAGTAAATATTGAGCACTTGCCATTTGGTCAAGCATTTCTAGGCACTGGAGATTCAAAGTACTCACATATTCCTTTTGTTTATAAGACTAGCAAGATTCTGAAGGTTCATGTACTCATTTACTCAACAAATATTTGCCAATCACTACTAAGGTTACCAGACACCATTTTAGTGCTTGGGATGTATCAGTAAACAGAAGAGAGAGAGAAAACAAGTACCCTTCCCTCTTGGAGCTTTCATTCTAATATAGGGAGAAAGATGATAAACGTAAGAAAATTATGTAATATGTTAGAAGGCATTGGGTGCTATGGGGAAAAAAAAAATACACCAGGATAAGGGGTATGAAGAAAACTGGAGGAAGGGGGTGTGCAATTTTTTTTTTCTTTTTTTCAGAGGGAATCCTGCTCCCTCGCCCAGGCTGGAGGGCAGTGGCACGATCTCGGCTCACTGCAAACCCCGGGTTCAAGTGATTCTCCTGCCTCAGCCTCCTTAGTAGCTGGATCACAGACGCGCGCTACCACGCCCAGCTAATTTTTGTATTTTTAGTAGAGGTGGGGTTTCAACATGTTGGCCAGGCTGGTCGCGGAACTCCCGAACTCAAGTGATCCGCCCTCCTCGGCCTCCGAAAGTGCTGGGATTACAAGCGTGAGCCACCGCGCTTGGCCTGCAATTTTGAATAGAGCCGTCAGCATGGGCCTCATTTATAAAATGACTTTAAATCGGAGACCTGAAAGAGCTGAGGGAGTAAGCCATGCAGTTGACTGGGGAAGAGTGTCCTTGGTGAAAGGCCCTGAGACAAAAGCCTCGGGAAGTGTTAGAAAGAATGAGGAGGCCAGGACGGTTAGAGCAGTGAGCAAATGGGAGCGGAATGAGGAGATAAGATCAGAGAGGGATCTCAAGTAGGGAGCTGTAAGAATCTTGGCTGAAACAGAACCACTGCTGGGCTTTGAACAGACTAGTGATAGGATCTGACTTGCGCTTTCAAAACATCACTCTGGTCAGATCACTGTGGCCGCAGTGCTAAGAGCAGACCTAAGAGGACAATGGTGGAAGCCAGAGGCTCCATTACCCAGGTGCAGAATGATGGCTTGAACCAGATGGTAGCAATGAATAAGATGGATAAGATGCAGTCTCAGCCGGGCACAGTGGCATTTGACTGTAATCCCAGTTATTAAGGAGGCTGAGGCAGGAGGATAGGAGCACTTGAGCCCAGGAGTTCAAGTGCAGCCTGGGCAACACAGCAAGCCCCCATCTCTAAACAATAAGCGTACAGTCTGTCTACAGTCTCCCAACACTTTGGGAGGCAGAGGCGGGAGGATTGCTTGAGCACAAGAGTTCAAGAACAGCCTAGGCAACATGGGGAGACTCTGACTCTACAAAAATAAAAAATATTAGCCAGCAGGGTGGTGTGCACCCATGGTCCCAGCTATGTGGGAGGCTGAGATGGGAGGATCCCTTGGGCCCAAGAGGTCAAGGCTGCAGTGAGTTGTGATTGCACCACTGCACTCCAGCCTGGGTAACAGAGCGAGACGCTGTCTTTAAAAAAAGAGAGAGAGAGTAGACTTAGCTCCAAGTCTGGAGCTTTTGTTTATTTTTTTCTTTATAAAAATTTTTTAACTTTATAGAAATGGGATCTCACTTGCTCAGACTTGTGTTGAACTCCTGTTTAGCACCATCTCTTACAAGTGTTAGGCAGCTCTGCTCCTCTCACTTGTCTGGGATTCTGAGGTTCTTCCCTAAAGTGCTCATCCTGAGCTAATAGGGGGATAGGGCTGGAGAGAGAACAGAGGTGGTTAGCTGCCAGAATGAGGTGGGAAGATGGGGATCAGCAGCCTTTGGGAAGGAAAGAAGTATGAGTCCCAGGGTGTTAAAAGGTGGAGGGGCAATAAAATCTATTACATATGGGATTCATGCTAAATGAGTAGATTTTAGCTTCTCTTGCCACAATAAAAAAAAATGGATAACTGTGTGAGATGATGGCTCTGTTAATTTGCTTCACTATAGTGACCTTTTGACTATCCCATAACATCATGTGGTATACTTTAAATATGTACAACAACATGTGTTTAATTTTTTTTTTTTTTTCTTTTTTTGAGATGGAGTCTCGCTCAGTCGCCCAGGCTGGAGTGCAGTGGCGCAATCTCGGCTCACTGCAAGCTCCGCCTTCTGGGTTCACGCCATTCTCCTGCCTCGGCCTCCCGAGTAGCTGGGACTACAGGCGCCCACCACTAAGCCCGGCTAATTTTTTTGTATTTTCAGTAGAGACAGGGTTTCACCGTGTTAGCCAGGATGATCTCGATCTCCTGACCTCGTGATCCGCCTGTCTTGGCCTCCCAAAGTGCTGGGATTACAGGCGTGAGCCACCGTGCCCGGCCTAAATTTTTTTAAGATTAAAAAAAGGGTGGAGGAGTATCCCTCCTCAAAAAAAAAAAAAAAAAAGAATAAAGCAGGCTGGGCACGGTGGCTAATGCCTGTAATCCCAGCACTTTGGGAGGCCAATGTGGGAGGATTACTTTAGCTCATGAGGTTGAGACCAACCTGGGCAACAAAGTGACACCCTGACTCTAAGAAAAATTAAAAAACTAGAATGGTTATAGCAGGCCGGGGAATTCTGGAACATTGTGAGGAAGAAAAGCTTAAAGCCTAGATTGAGAAAGCAGACCTAGATTCAAGTCTAATATTCCATAGCTTGCTTACTTTGTGCCTACATCCAGTTATTTGGTTTCTCTTAGCCTCTGTTTCCCTGCCTGTAATAAGGAAACAATAATCATAGCTACCTAGCAAAAGAGACCATGCACAGGCTGCCAAAAATAAAGGTCCCCGAGACAGCTGTTATTATTATTCATAAGATCCCAGTGTCAGGACAGAAAAGAGTATAGTAGTTCACTGTCTTGCTAGATGGGAGTGGACTAGAAGGGAGGGTGCAGAACAGGAGAGCCTTCAAAGAGGAGATATTATCCAGCTCAAGGGACAGACCCTTAAAAGACACAGATTGCCCAGGGGAATAAAGTAGTGGTTTTATTGTTTTGTATTGTTTGCAACCTTTTCCTAGCTTCATCTGAATTCTGAATTTTCTGAAAGGAACACAGCCCAGAGCTGGGCTGCAATAGCCCTACAAAAACCTTGACTGGACACTGGCAGTGCTTCAACAGCAGAGTGTTCACATGACCCGGGTCACTTCACATGACCCAGACACTTAGATAAATGAGCCTTTACCTGATCCTTTTCTCCCTCTGTATTTATTGTAAGAGGAAATTAGAAAATGAGAAATGAATTTAAAATGAGCCAAGACTTGCAAGAGGGAGAGAAAAACACGAGAGAGCCCCTCCTATTATTCCTAGCCCGGAAAAAGCCTTCCGGATTCCCTGGGTATCTCTATGTAATATTTTATAATTCTTGAATTAGGTTTTTTGAAAGGCTATACATAGGCCATCTGAAAAGTCTCGGCACTACTGACTGCTATTTAAGGAAAATGCTTGGGCGTTGGTCACTATGCACACTTACATAGCATTCAATAATCATTTAGCAAGCGCCTACTCTATACCAGGTGTTGTACTAAATACCAAGGAGTCAAAAGAGAATAAAAGAGAAGCAGACATGTAAACAGTTAATCCCAATGCAGTTTGGTAGAAATTTATACTTGTGCCATGGAAACAGAAAAGAAGCAAGGCTTAATTCTGTCAAATTGGATGAGGTGGAGGGTGAGGCACAGTCACTGGGGCCAAACAAAGCTTCACCCTTAAAAGGTAAAGTTAAGGCTAAATTTTAATAAACGAGTAGGAATTTGTCATGCAGAGACAGAAGCAAGACTGGGAGTAGAGAAAAACAATTACGGGCAGAAAACAACTTGTGCAAAGTCAGAGGTTGGGTAGATAAAAGTAGAGGCCACAGAAGTGATAGTCTTATAAGTAGTCATTAAATATTAGTGCCTGATGGGAATAACTAACTCATGCAGCTAGACCACATCACTCTATGTAAACCATCATTGAGTTCCTGTCCTCTGGTAGCTTGGTGTTGACTTCGGATTGTATCAGTAAGGCAAAATGTGATCCTTCCCAAAGACTCCACTACTTAATCATTATTAGTAGAAAGGAGTAGCTTAGATTATTTTTTCCCGGTAGAAGGCATTAGCCTAAAATACATTTTTTTTCCTAGGCTGTCAATGAATTTGCACTAGTGCATTCATAGCAATCTGCCATCCCCCACCTGCAACCCATCTCCATGTTCCTTGTAACCACCTGGTTCAAACCTTGGTTTACCTCCACTCTTAGAATCAGCCAAGCTAATTAAAAGCACAGTGAAAGACACAAAGGCACCAAGACAGCTGAGCAAACATTAACAAATGCGTAGAGTAAATAAAGTACTTGTATTATGTGTAAGCAATGGTGCAGATGAAACTTGGGTGGCACTAGGAAGGGTGAGTCAGAAGATGTTCAAACAGAGTAGGATCAAGGGAAATCTCTCTGCCAGTTAGTTAGCAATATATTTTGGGTCGATAGAAAGGAACCTGGTTAGCAGGAAAAAGTAGCCAAGGTTTGCAGCCCCAAGGAACCTGAAACTCTGGTACAAATTTGGTAGTAAGAAACAAGTGTTTAAAGTTGTAAAGATACTGGCTGACTTCATGCCTAATGAGCTAAATAAGAACCATCAAGAAACCCCAGTGCTGGATGGAGTTTGGGGGTGGGGGAATAGTTAACATTTAGTGTTCTTTGTGTGAGTAGCAACACAATAGGCCCTTTGCCTCTGTTTGGTTTTTTTAAATCCTTACAGTAAAACTACAAGGTGGTCATCATGTAAATGAAGAGGAAACAGAGGCTCAGTAGTTTAAGTGTCAGAGGTGGAATTTGAAGCCAGAATTGTCTGATCCTAAGCCCTCTCTTCTGCCTTCAAAGACTCTAAACCAGCCAGATTGTTTACACTAATGTGAGATACAGTACTTAAGGTACTGGGTGAGGCACTGTGAGAAGGTGTATTTATATCCAAGTATCACAAATAAAGGGTAAAGAGACCCTGTGGAAGACTATATAATTGTTCCCAAACACTTGTTGTGCCTCCCAGAATTGGATTGTAATTTCCTAAATTTGCCAGTTTCCTAAATTTCAAAAATTTGCTGGGGGTGGTGGCATGCGCCTGTAATCCCAGCTACTCTGGAGACTGAGGCAGGAGAATTGCTTAAACCAGGGAGGTGGAGGTTGCAGTGAGCCGAGATCGGGCCACTGCACTCCAGCCTGGGCGACACAGCGAGACTTCATCTGAAAAAAAAAAAAAAAAAAAAGAGAGCGACCCTACCTTGAGGAACATAGTGAGACAGTGTCTCTAAGTAAAAATAAAAATCCGGATTGTTTGCACCAATGTAAAATACAGTATTTAAGGTACTGTGTGAGGCACTCTGAAAAGGTGTATTTACATCCAAGTATCACAAATGAAGGGTAAAGAGAACCTGTGGAAGACTATGTAATTGTTCCCAAACACTTATTGTGCCTCCCAGAATTGGATTGTAATTTCCTATTGACAGCAGGCTTGGCTGTGTGACTTGCATTAGGTAATGAAATGTGAGTGGCAGTATGAGCCACTTCCAGCTGGAAGCTCTCAGTCAATGTGCTGCACCATGTTTTCCTTGCCTGCTCTCCTCATGACCAGCAACATTCTGGATAGAGGCTAATCCATCAGCCTCAGTCCCAGAGTGAAGACAATGTGCAGCAGAGCCACAGCTGACCTGGGAAGGACACAACATAAGCGAGAAAAATAACCTTTGCTGATTAGGCCACTGAGATTTGCAGGTTGATACCATAGCATAACAGCCTATACTGACTAATGCAGACACTTTCTGAATCTTTCTCTTTAGTGACCCAAATTTCTGGTGTCATCTTCAGGTAGAAAGATTGCTTGGGGATTACGAGAAGATATAGAGAATGGGATGATTGGTGTAGTATAGTGAAAGGCTTTAAAATACAGTATTTGAGGTATTTGAGGCAGGGCATGGTGGCTCACACCTGTAATCCTGGAGCTTTGGGAGACCAAGGCATGAGGATTGCTTGAGGCTAAGAGTTAGAGACCCGCTGGGAGCGGTGGCTCACACCTGTAATCCCAGCACTTTGGGAGGCCGAGGCGGGTGAATCACCTGAGGTCAGGAGATGGAGACCAGTCTGGCAAACATGGTGAAACCCCATCTTGACTAAAAATACAAAAATTAGCTGGTCATGGTGGTACATGCCTGTAATCCCAGCTACTCAGGAGGCTGAGGCAGGAGAATTGCTTAAACCCAGGAGGCAGAGGTTACGGTGAGCCGAGATCGTGCCACTGCAGTCCAGCCTGGGCAACAAAGCAAGACTGTCTCAAAAAAAAAAAAAAAAAAAAAAAGTGCGGGGCACTGTGACTCACACCTGTAATCCCAGCACTTTGGAAGGCTGAGGCGGGCGGGTTGCCTGAGGTCAGGAGTTCGAGACCAGTCTGGCCAACATGGTGAAACCCTGTCTCTACTAAAAATACGAAAAATTTGCCGGGCGTGGTGGCATGTGCGGCATGCGCCTGTAATCCCAGCTACTCTGGAGGCTGAGGCAGGGGAATTGCTTAAACCAGGAAGGTGGAGGTTGCAATAAGCCGAGATCGGGCCCACTGCACTCCAGCCTGGGCAACACAGCGAGACTCCATCTCAAAAAAAAAAAAAAGAGAGAGAGAAAGAGAGACCCTACCTTGAGCAACATAGTGAGACAGTGCCTCTAAATTAAAATAAAATAAAATAAAATAAAAATACAGAATTTGAAACTCAGTCAGTCTTGATCTGTGGGCTCAGACAACCCTTTATAAGTGCCATAGACCATGTCATGCCCCAGAAGCTGGGGAACTTACAAAGAATGTTAAGATATAGTTCCTGTTTTTCTTTTCTTGTATTATTATTATTTTTATTTTTTAATAGAGGCAAGGTCTCATTGTGTTGCCCAGGCTGGTCTCGAAATCCTGGCCTCAAACAACCCTCCTGCCTCAACTTCCCAAAGTGTTGGAATTATAGGTGTGAACTACCATGCCCAGCACAGTCCCAGTTTTTTTTGTTTGTTTGTTTGGTTGGTTGGTTGGTTTTTTTTTGAGATGAAGTCTCGCTCTTGTGCCCTAAACTGGAGTGCAATGGTGCGATCTTGGCTCACTGCAACCTCCGCCTCCCAGGTTCAAGTGATTCTCCTACCTCAGCCTCCCAAGTAGCTGGGATTACAGGCACCTGCGACCATGCCCGGCTAAATTTTTTTTGTATTTTTAGTAGAGATGGGGTTTCACCATGTTGGCCAGGTTGGTCTTGAACTCCTGAGCTCAGGTGATCTGCCCACCTGGGCCTCCCAAAGTGCTGGGATTACAGGCATGAGCTACCGCGCCCAGCCAGTACATGTTTTTGAGATAAGGACCATGCTCATTTGCTTCTATACCTAGTAACCCATCACTGTATGTGGCAGTCTCTAGGCACTAAATAAGTAAAATTTTGTCAAATTAATGCTATGAAATAATCTAGAACCATAACCAAAGTCCCCTAACTCCCCACAAAGGCTTTTCCTGTGTTGTGACATATTGCTAACTTGGATTAAGGGATTATTAGTAGCTAATTTTTATATAAAACGTTATGTGTACCTAATTTATTTGAAATGTCGCATAAAAGAAAAATATCTTGAACATTAGGATCTGCAGGCCCTGGAGCATGGTCAGTATTCAGTAAAGGAACTCAGTCCTCTCTCAGGAATCACAAAGAATGGAAGACACTGAAAAGCCCAAAGGACTTGGCAATGAGAAATCTAGCTTGAAGTGCACTGGGTACTAAGTTTTTAATGGGACCAGATTAAGAGAACATGTAGGTGAAGGTTAAATTTAGGTAAACAGTCTGGGCACCGTGGCTCACTCCTGTAATCCCAGCCTTTGGGAGGCAAAGGCGGGTGAATCACTTGAGCCCAGGAGTTCAAGACCAACCTGGGCAACATGGTGAAATGAAACTCTGTATTCCAGCTGCTTGGGAGGCTGAGGTGGGAGGATCACTTGAACCCGGGAGTTTGAGGCTGCAGTGGTCTGTGTTCGTGCCACTGCACTCCAGCCTGAGCTGTAACAGAGAAAGTACCTTGTCTCAACAACAATAACAAAAAAAAAATTTTTTTAAACAATTAGACAAACATAGGTGCAAAGTCCTAAGTCCTAACACTTTCCAGACATTTCCAAAGCTTACTGGAAAGTAATTGAAAAACCATCTGTGGAATGTCCTTGATGCAAGCATTGAAGAGAGTCCTGAGAACTAATTAGGACTGCTCAGATCTGTGGATCAGTTCGTCGAAACTAGGAAGAGATTCAACCTGTTGTTTCTACTATTCACTCAAAAAGTGACAATACTGCAAACATAACAGGCATCTAATTCTAGAGTATGACAGTGTTGGCATAATTAGAATTTGAGGGCCAGGCACAGTGGCTCATGCCTGTAGTCCCAGCACTTTGGAAGGCTGAAGCAGATGGATTGCTTGAGCCCAGGAGTTCTTGACCAGCCTGGGCAACATGGAAAAACCCCATCTCTACAAAAAATACAAAAATTAGCTGGATGTGGTAGCACACACCTGTTCTCCCAGCTACTACGTGGAAGGATCACTTGAACCCAGAGGTTGAGGCTGCAGTGGGCCTGATCATGCCACTGCACTCCAGCCTGGGCAACAGAGATCCTATATCAAAAAAAAAAAAAACAAAACAAAAAGTGCAAGAGACAGATGAAACAAGACTGGCAAAATGTTGATGTCTGTAGAAGTTCAGAGGAGGGAACAATGACTTCTGTCAGAAACAGGAAACAGAAAAAGGAAATAATATTTTATATCAATAAATCCCTGTAATCTAGGAGTTGGAGATTTTCCTCCTCAATTTATAGGCAAGGGACACCGAGGTCACTCTGCTGGTGAATGGCAATATGAAGACTTGAGCATCAATTCGTGACTTTGAAATCCCTCCTTTTGCTAACACACCACACAGACTGCTGAAATATGTCATCTCATATTCTATTTTAGTGAAAATGAAGAAGAGTTGCTTTACTACTTAAAGGAAACTTACTTATAATTCCTATATATTTCACCTTTCCTAAAGGATCTCATTTCCACCTTTTAGCAACCATGTTGAATACTTACTGACTTATGCTGTTTTCATTATATCTCATCTAAGTTCATGATTCACCGTGACTTGCCCCCATTTTAGTATGGTAAAATGAGTAAGAAATGTTTCTTTTTGCAATGATTCTTAAAGCAAAATATGCTAAAAAGGCATATTCGCACACACACGCACACAAAGACAAAGCTTCTTTTAATGTACTTAAGTATTTCCCTTTTTAACTATTTAGCAGTTAATTTTTGGCCTATACTATGTCCACTGCCCCCATCTGATCTCTTTTTCTGCAGTGTTAAGTATAGCCAAGCTTAACTCTTCTAATGGGGTTTCTTGTTCCATGCTACCATGAAATATACCACCCTTATTTCTACAAATTTCATCTGGATTTGATCTTTTTCTAAAATGAAATTTGCTAGAAATGCTGGTGAAATGAATATTCATTTATTCAGTAAATATTAAGTGCTAATTCTAGGTTAGGTATTGTGCAAAGGGCTGGGAGTACAAAGATAAAAGTGGTAGCTAGGGGGCAGTATAGCATAATAGCAATTAAGAGTATGGGCTCCCAGCTGGCACGGTGGCTCATGTCTGTAATCCCAGCACTTTGGGAGGCTGAAGCAGGCGGATCACCTGAGGTCAGGAGTTCGAGACCAGCCTGGCCAACATGGCGAAACCCCGTCTGTACTAAAAATACAAAAGTTAGCCGGGCGTAAGGCTGAGTTCCTGTAATCCCAGCTACTTGGGAGGCTGAGGCAGGAGAATCGCTTGAACCTGGAAGGTGGAGGCTGCAGGGAGGTGGAGTCTGCAGGGAGGCAGAGGCTGTAGTGAGCCAAGATCATGCCATTGCACTCCAGTGTGGGCAACAAAAGCGAAACTTTGTCTCAAAAGAAAAAAAAAAAAAAGCGTGTGGGCTCCCTTGTCTGGGGTTAAATGGCCAGCCCTGCCACTCATTAGTTCAATCATTTTAGTTAGGCAAATCACATAATCTCTCTGAGCTTCAGTTTCGTCATATGTAAATGGGGATAATAATAATACAGACAGTCCCTGACTTAAGATGGTTTGATTTAAAATTTTTCGACTTCACAGCGGTGTGAAAACAATATGCATTCAGTAGAAACCATACTTGAATTTTGATCTTTTCCCAGGCTAACAATATGTGGTATAATACTCTTCCATGAGAGATTCAACATGTTATTATAAAATAATACATTTATTTTATTATTTATTGTTTAGGCTTTGTGATTGATGATTTTGCCCAACTGTAGGCTAATGTAATTGTTCTGGACATGTTTAAGATAGGCAAGGCTGAGCTATGATGTTCGGTAGGTTAGGTGTATTAAATGCATTTTCGACTTACCATATCTTGAACTTATGATGAGTTTATCAGGATGTAGTCTCATACTAAATGAAGGAGCATCTGAACTTACCTACCTAGGTATGCTGTGAGTTAACTGAAACCATGCACAGGTAGACACATGCACAGGCTTAACACACTGCTTAGCACATGAGGAGTGCTATAAATGTTAGCTCTTCCTTTTCCCCTGTATGGTTCATATAGGAAGGATAGTGGAAGAAGGAATTTGATCTGACTGAGGATGAGCATTTTTTGTTGTTTTTGTTTGTTTGTTTGATAAGAAATGGGATTTCATGCTGTCACCCAGGTTGGAGTGCAGTGGCACCATCTCGGCTCACTGCAACCTCTGCCTCCCAGGCGAGGGTGAGTGTTTTAAGGAAGAGTTTGCAGATACAGAAACATTTGACCTCATCCTTGAAAAATGAGTTCAAGTTTGTTGAGGCAAAGTAGGCAGAAGAGTGATTCCAAGGATAAAGGCCTGGCTCCATTCTTCAACGTGGGACATATTTGAAAAGCGCCTTCCATCTCTCAAGCTCCCTAGGGGTTGGGTGAGGTGAGATCAGATGAGATATGTATGGCAACTGTATCACTGCTCAGATCCTTCCTTTGCCCATTCCTATCCACTATGATTGAACACAAAAGCACACCCCCACTTTACCCTCCCCCACAAAAAACTTCATGCCCACAAAACTCCCTCTCAGAGTCTTTTTCTCAAGGAATCTAACCTAAGACATCATGAATGATACTAACTATAATTTGCAATAGAAAAATATCATTTATGGCCGGGCGTGGTAGCTCAGGCGTATAATCCCAGCACTTTGGGAGGCTGAGCCAGGGGGATCACAAGGTCAGGAGATTGAGACCATCCTGGCTAACACCGTGAAACCCCGTCTCTACTAAAAATACAAATAATTAGCCAGACGTCATGTCATGCGCCTGTAGTCCCAGCTACTCGGAAGGCTGAGGCAGAAGAATCTCTTGAACCCAGGAGGCAGAGGTTGCAGTGAGCTGAGATTGCACCACTGCACTCCAGCCTGGGCAACAGAGCAAACTCCATCTCAAAAAAAAAAAAAAGAAAGAAAGAATATCATTTATGTATATAATGTAGAAACCTGGCTATGAAGGACTAGCTAGGGGAAATACACATTAATTTATTCATTAAACCATCACAATGCATTTGTCCAACATTGTATTAAATAATATTCTGTATTTCCTTATATCTAAGTCTTTATTGTGCATATAATCTTGGATAGACGCACTTAACGTTTTAAATATAGAGAAATTTCAGATATGCAAGTAATATAATGAATCCTCATATACCCATTTTCCAATGTCAGCAGTTATCAAGTAGTAACTAACTTTTTTTTTTTTTGAGATGGAGTTTCACTCTGTCACCCAGGCTGGAGTGCAGTGGCGCAATCTTGGCTCACTGCAACCACTGCCTCCCAGGTTCAAACAATTCTCCTGCCTCAGCCTCCCAAGCAGCTGGGACTACAGGCACGTGCCACCACACCCAGCTACTTTTTGTATTTTTAGTAGAGACGGGTTTCGCCATGTTGGCCAGGCTGGTCTCAAACTCCTGACCTCAGGTGATCCATCCGCCTCAGGTAACTAACCTTTTTAATCTATATCCCTACCCTCACCCTCACATTGCCCCTTCTGTGTTACTTTGAAGCAAATTCCAGACCTCATACTACATCAATACACACATATTTTAAAAATGCATCTCCAAAAGATAAGAACTCTTTTATTAACAAAACATAATCATACCATTGACTTAGCTAAAAATTAATGAGAATTTTTGAAGTCGCTAGTATTAAGATGTGTCTTTGATCCTGTCAGTATTTAAACTTTCAGTCACCTTATGAATTTTTTAAAATTTTGTTTGTTTGAATCAAAGCTCAAGTAAGATCTACACAGGGAAATTAATAAGTCTCTTAAATCTTTTTTTATTTTGTAAGTTCCTTTTCCATTATTTTTTCTTGCAATGTGTTTGTTGAAGAAACCACAGCATTTTTCCTGTAGTATTTCTACAGTATGGATTTTGCTAATTGTTTCCCTGTTATGATGTTTAACATGTGCCTCTGCCCTCCATTTTTTGTTTGTTTTTTGTTGTTGTTGTTTTTGAGACGGAGTCTTGCTCTGTTGCCCAGGCTGGAGTGCAGTGATGCCATCTCCACTCACTGCAACCTCCACCTCCTGGGCTTAAGCAATTCTCCTGCCTCAGCCTCCTGAGTAGCTAGGATTATAGGCGCCCGCCACCACACCAAGCTGATTTTTATATTTTTAGTAGACAGGGGGTTTCACCACGTTGGCCAGGCTGGTTTCGAACTCCTGACCTCAAGTGATTCTACCTGCCTTGGCCTCCCAAAGTGCTGGGATTACAGATGTGAGCCACCACGCCAGGCCCCTCTGTATTTTGTGTAAATAAGTACTTGGATCCAGAGGTTGGACCATTCATATGTGATTTTTTTCATGTTTTTCCATCAAGAAGGCACAAAATATCTGGTTCTCTTTCCTCTCATTTTTCTTAAATACTTAAAAATTTTCCTCCCAAGAAGTTACAATCAGCATAACTTGGGTTGCAAGTTAAGAATTGCAGCTGGTATGTAATTGGGCCACCATAAGACAACTGATCTTTAAGAAACTCTAAAATTAATCTAGTCCTACTGTTACCATGGTATCATTTGTCATCATCTTATTGTTCATCAGGTATTGCTACGTACTGATCATGGCATCCAGGACTGGGCTGGGAACCATGTTATAATAACTGGCACCATTTATTCAGTTCTTGCTGTAGGCCAACTACTTCATTTCAGATTTTTCTAATCATCGTAACAACCCCACAGTGCAAATTTTAATATTCTCATTTTATAGAAGAAAACTAAATTCAGGAAGGTAAAATGACTTTCCTAAGTCCATTAGGAAATATCTAAGGCAAATGGCAAAAGCAGAGGTGGCATGTAACCCAGATATGTCTGGTGCCCAAGGTGTGTCTGCTTTTTCCCTCTAACTCCCAGTCCTTTGAAAATACAACGAAATTATAAGAAGAATCCCTGCCTTCAGTGGGATTATATCTGTTTAGGAGAAAGAGATTAAAGTACTAAAACAACTAAGGAATATCAGATAAGAAAACAGTATATAGAACATGAACAATGAAAATGTGTGCATTTTGCATGTGGTGACTGCTATAAACAAGCAATAAGGAGAAGGAGACATCAGTGTTGATTGAAGTTTCTGCAGGAGGCTCCATCAAGCAATGCAGAAATCATTGTAAATATAAAAGCTTTACCAATGAGCGAAGGGGTCCTTTGCACAAGCATTCTCTCCCCTGGGATCCATGTCATACTGACACAAAGATTTTGTCACCATGGCAACTGGTCATTGGACCAATGAAATAATCAGTTGTCATGGTAACATGATCTCCATCTTACTCCCACCAGGCACCTGTTCTAAATCATCACATCCTCCAACAACCTCAAACCACCTCAATGCTCCTTTCTTCTTTCCCTTAGTCACCTTGCTATCCCCAGTCACCTATTATGGCACCCCTAAATTTATGTTTAGATGGATATATGAGACTGTTAAAAAGCCAGAGCAAATGAAAGTGACTTTGTAGTGTAGAGCTGCGCTTCAGAGAGGGGGAAAACCTCTCAAATATGAGTTGAATGAGCCAGAACACCGAAGAAGAGCCTTTGAAAATTTTGTCCCTACATTTCCCTAAGTAAAATTCCTTTAGATTTTGAGACATTGCACTATCTTGACTATCCTCCTATGTCTCTTTTTCTTTCTCTCTCTTTCTTTCTTTCTTTCTTTCTTTCTTTCTTTCTTTCTTTCTTTCTTTCTCTCTCTCTCTCTCTTTCTCTCTCTTTCTTTTTTTTAAGACGTCTTGCTCTGTCACCCAGGTTGCAGTGCAATGGCACCATCACGGCTCACTGCAACCTCCACCTTCTGGGTTCAAGCGATACTCCTGCCTCAGCGTCCTGAGTAGCTGGGATTACAGGCACATGCTGCCATGCCCGGCTACTTTTGTATTTTTAGTAGAGATGGGGTTTCACCGTGTTGGTCAGGCTGGTCTCCAACTCCTGACCTCAGGTGATCCACCCGCCTCGGCCTCCCAATGTGCTGGGATTACATGCATGAGCCACTGCACCCGGCCCTGTGTCTACTTCTTTATTGGCTCCTTTTCCTTCTCCCATCTCCTAAATGCAGGTGTCTCTCAAAGCTCCACCCTTCGTATCTGCTCTTTCTCTAAACTGCACTGCCCAGTACCATAGCCACTAGCCACATGACAGCTATTGAGCCCTTGAAATTATTTATAGACATGCTGAACTGAGATGTGCTGTAAGTGTAAAATGCATACCAGATTGTAAAGATTTTGTGTAAAAATGTAAAATATCTAATAATTTTATATTGATTACATGTTGAAAAAACAATTTGGATATGTTTAGTACAAAAAAAATTAAAATTTAATTTCACTTGTTTCTTTTTTTAGATTTTTAATATGGTTGCTGAAAATTTTAAATTGCATGTATAGCTTACATTCACAGCTTGTGTTATATTTCCATTTGACAGCACTGATCTAAATGTTTTTCCTAAAAACATCTCACCCATGCTCTAGGTGTCAAGTATCCCCTTTATGAAATGATTTTGAGGTTCCAAATCCAAGCCTCTTCTGAGATTCAAACCCACATTTCCACCGTCCTGCTGGCCTTTCACAGACAGGCACTAGCTCTTCAGCTCAACATGAGCAAAGCTATGAGCTTTCCTTCCAAACCCGTTTTTTATCCTGGCTGGCTTTATTAATCTTTTGTGTTAGTTCTTATTGCTGCTGTAACAGCTTACCACAAACTTAGTGGCTTAAAATAACATAAATGTATTATTTTACAGCTCTGGAGGTCAGCAGCCTGAAATAGGTTCCACTGGGCTAAAAGCAAGGTTTTGCAGAAACTGCATTCCTCTGAAGGTTCTAGGAGACAATCTATTTCCTTGATTTATTCAACTTCTAGGAGCTGCCAGCATTCTTTGGCTCATAGCCCCCTTCCATCTTCAAAGCCAGCAATGGTCGAGTCTCTCTCCTGTCACATCACTCTGACACTCACTCTGCTGCCTCCCTTTTTTACTTCTAAGGACCATTGTGATTGCATTGGGCCAATACAGACAATACAGGATAATCTCTCCATCTCAAGATCAGCTGATTAGCAACCTTAACTTCATCTTCACTCTTAATTCTCCCTTTCCATGTAAAGTAATATATTCACAGGTTCCAAGGATTAGGGGATGGACATCTCACAGGAAAGGGCTGGACAGAAAGGGAGAATCTATGTGCAAGTCCAACAAGAAAAGAAATGATCATCAGAACAGATCAGATTGCTTTTAAAGTGGATTGCTTTAGAAGCATCAGAAGCTCTCATTGCTTTTAAAGTGGATTGCTGAAACTAATCGAGATCAGTTAAAGGGGGTGGCTGCTATGGACACCAATGGTCTAACCTCCCACTTAATTCACTGCAAAATCTTCCTTCTCCAAAACTCCTTTCCTGATTACTCCTCTCCCCAAGTTACACTTTCCCTCTATGATCTGTGATAGGTTTTTTATTTCCTTGGACATCTGTCTTACTCTGCTTTGTGTTATGATGAGATATTTAAGCACTTGATTTTAACCTGTCTACTAGGTTGGGAAACTGCTTGATTCACCTTTGTGTTTAGCCATGATGCCTAACATGGTACTTAATATATAGTAGTTTCTCCGTAACTATTTCTTGAATTTAGTTTAATAGAAACAAATCATGTTGGCATAGAGTGGGTTTGTCACCACAATCACTAATTTCCCTAAACAGTGGACACTTTCTAGTTGACTTCCACTTAACTGATACTCTTCCTGCTATCTTAAAAGAACCATCAGTGTGAAGCCTGACAGGTAATGGGCTATTGTGCACTTGAGTTTCATGCTCATCCAGAGTCAGTTGTATTTTATGTAATAACCTGTTGACATCATGTGTAGTTTTATTCTGACTAATTTATTTAATATAGTTATATAGGCCAATGTACTATAAATGTCAAAAGAATGACAGTTGTTTCTATAAAGACTATGTTGATGATCCTAGGAATGCAAGGAAGTGCAGCATCCTAAAATCTATTGATGTAGTATACCACTTTAACAGATTAAAAGAGGAAAAACTATGACCTTTTCAGTAAGTACAGAAAAGGCATCAACATTTAACACTCATTCATGGTTTTAAAAAATCTTTAGAACTGGAATTAAAAGTCTAGCTACTGTCCTTATATAGAGATAATATGATTAATTACATACAAAGCCCCAAAATAATCTGTAGAATAGAATCTTTTTTTTTTTTTTTGAGATGGAGTCTTGCTCTGTCACCCAGGCTGGAGTGCAGTGGCACGATCTCAGCTCACTGTAACCTCTGCCTCCTGGGTTCAAACAATTCTCCTGCCTCAGCCTCCCGAGTAGCTGGGATTACAGGCGTATGCCACCACGCCTGGCTAATTTTTGTATTTTTAGTAGAGACAGGGTTTCACCATGTTGGTCAGGCTGGTCTCGAACTCCTGACCTCAGGTGATCCGCCCACCTCGGCCTCCCAGAGTGCTGGGATTACAGGCTTGAGTCATCACACCCGAACTAGAATTGAATCTATTAAAGCTAATAAGGGAGTTTAGCAAGTTTGCCATATTCAAAACCAATAAATAATCAATAGCCTTTCTTTTTTCTTTTCTCTTTCTTTATTTGTTTTAGAGACAGAGGTCTCACTATGTTGCCCAGGCTGGAGTGCAGTGGCTATTCACAGGTGCAATCACTGTGTACTACAGCCTCAAACTCCTGAGCTGAAGTGATCCTCCTACGTCAGCCTCCAGAGGAGCTGGGACTACAGCTATATGCCACTATGCCTGGCTCAATAGACTTTCAATATCAATAAATAATTAAAACCTGTATTAGAAATGAAGATCTCATCCACAATACTGATACAAGGAAAAAGATTATTAGAAATCAACCTGACAAATGCTATGTAAGGTCATTGTGAAGAAAATTACAAAATTGAGGAACAAATACAAATACACACACAGATCTGAATAAACGAAGATATCCACCAGGTTCATGAGTTCAATATCATAAAGATGTAAATTCGTCCCTAATTTGTCCATAAATTCAATATAATTCTAAATTAAATCCAGCTATAACTTTTTGTGGAACTAAACAGTCTGATCCTAGGATTCATTTGGAAGTAGAAAAGGACAAGATAATTTTGAAGATGCAGAACAAAATAGAAAGACTGTGCCACCACATATCAACTTATTTTATTTTATTTATTTATATTTTGAGACTGAGTCTTGCTCTGTCGCCCAGGCCAGAGTACAGTGGTACAGCCTCGGCCCACTGCAACCTTCACTTCCTGGGTTCAAGTGATTCTCGTGCCTTAGCCTCCTGAGTAGCTGAGATTACAGGCAAGCGCCACCATGCCCGGCTAATTTTTGTGTTTTCAGTAGAGACAGGGTTTTGCCATGTTGACCAGGCTGGTCTCGAATTCCTGACCTCAGGTGATCCACCCTCCTCAGCCTCCCAAAGTGCTGGGATTACAGGCATGAGCCACTGCGCCCAGCCTTATTTTAAAGTTGTAAGATTTAAGATGGTATGACATTAGCTTAGGGATAGACAAATTGTTGAATGGAATAGAAAAGAGACCCTAGAAAGAAGCCCGTGAATATACACAGACTTGACATGCTCAAAGGTGGTATTACAAATGTAGAGGGAGGAATGAATTAGTCAATAAATGGAAAATTGGTTGTTCTAAAGGAGCAAAATAATACACCTGCCCCCTGGGGAGCCCCAGGAGCTGCTGACATTCCTTCATCTCCCAACACTTCTCAATCTCCCCATAGAGTGAGAGCCTGGCTTTGGCATGGCCTCCATTGCTCTCAGTACATCAGAAGACACAATGACTCTGGTGCCCAGGTCCCACCCTACCAGACTCATAGAGACTCTTCCCATCCCCGCCAATCTCAGATAAAGCATCAAACACCATATAACAGCACTGAAGACTGGTTTGCCTACTGGTTACACACAGAAGCTGTGTTACACAGCCCAGAAGTTAACTAACTCCCCGTAGAGCAAACTTCAACCAAGAACAGAGAGAAGTGGAGCCAGAAAATAAATTATTTGCCCTTTCTCTGTCTCTGATGTACAATTCTGTTGTATAGCACTTACACGAAACCTATCTGGAAGATGTCCTGGGTAAACAAGCCACAGGCTGAATTTCCTTAGGAAGCTGTGCCCAGCTTCCAACATGGTATCCTGCATTTGCTTTCTTTTCTTCCATGCCTTATTTCCCTTTTCCCCTCACTCTTGCTGGCCTGGGATTGCCCCTCTCAATACCTTAGCATGGAGGTGATACTTCAGGCTCTGTTTTTCAGAGAACCTGGGTAAGATAGTTGCGTGTATAGAAAAAAAAAAGGTCTCTACGCCACACCATATCCAAAACCATATCTAAGAGGAATAAAAACCTAAATATGTAAAATAAAGCTTTAAAACATTTTGAAGAGAATGTAGAAAAATATTTCTCTCAGAATAGGAAATGTTTTTTAAAACAAAAGAAGTAGAAACCATGAAAGAAAAGTTTGATACCTGTGATTACCTATAATTTAAAACACGTATTTAACAAAAGATGATATAAAAAAGATGAATTACATGCTGCACTCTGAGAGAAGATATTTGTAATTCATTTAATTGACAAGAAAATATATGCTGAATTTATTTATTTACTTACTTATTTATGAGACGGAGTCTCGCTCTGTCACCCAGGCTGGGGTGCAATGGTGTGATCTTGGCTCACTGCAACCTCCACCTCCCTGGTTCAAGCGATTCTCCTGTCTCAGCCTCCCGAGTAGCTGGGATTACAGGCACATGCCGCCACACCGGCTAATTTTTTGTAATTTTAGTAGAGGCGGGGTTTCACTATGTTGGCCAGGCTGGTCTCAAACACCTGACCTTGTGATCTGCCCACCTCGGCCTCCCAAAGTGCTGGGATTACAGGTGTGAGGCAGCTCGCCTGGTAGGTATGCCGAATTTATAACAAAATTCCTACAAATCAAGAATACAAGATAAAGAGCAGAAAAAGTGGGTAAAGTGGTGACAGAGCAAGAACCTGTCTCAAGACAAAACAACAAAGAACAAAACAAAGCAAGAAAAAAACAAAAAACGTAGCAAGATGCCATCTTTACAAAAATTAAAACTTTTTTTTTTTTTTTTGAGATGGAGTCTTGCTCAGTCACCCAGGCTGGAGTGCAGTGGCCGGATCTCAGTTCACTGCAAGCTCCCCTTCCCGGGTTTACGTCATTCTCCTGCCTCAGCCTCCCAAGTAGCTGGGACTACAGGCGCCCGCCACCTCGCCCAGCTAGTGTTTTGTATTTTTTAGTAGAGACGGGGTTTCACCGTGTTAGCCAGGATGGTCTCTATCTCCTGACCTCGTGATCTGCCCGTCTCGGCCTCCCAAAGTGCTGGGATTGCAGGCTTGAGCCACCGTGCCCCGCCTTTTTTTTTTTTTTTTTTTTTTTTGAGACAGAGTTTCACTCTTATTGCCCAGGCTGGAGTGTAATGGCATGATCTCGGCTCACCAAAACCTCCGCCTCCCAGATTCAAGCAATTCTCCTGCCTCAGCCTCCCAAGTAGCTGGGATTACAGGTATGTGCCACCATGCCCAGCTAATTTTGTATTTTTAGTAGGGACGGGGTTTCACTATGTTGGCCAGGCTGGTTTCGAACTCCTGACCTCAGGTGATCCACCCGCCTCAGCCTCCCAAAGTACTGGGATTACAGGCATGAGCCACTGCACCTGGCCAAAACATTTTTTAAAAAAGAAAACAGTGGAGAAATTGTAGTTTCAGAAAGGGTGAGAGCTGACCTTTTTCTTCCTGCATGTAGCCAGATTCCTCTGGGAGTGGCACCCTCTCTGTATCAGAACGAGGAAATGGCCCTCATCACTGGAAACTTGGAATTGAAGGCTGCAGTGGGCCTGAATAAACATACCTAGTGAAGTTACCCTTAGCTTTTACCTGTATTACACCCCTCCGTGTATTTCCTAAGGGCACCCCTAGAAAATTTTACTGCCCTAGGCAGATTTTATTTTCTCTCAGGTTTGGGAAACACTCTTGTTAAATAGTTTCAAGCTCTCTGGGATTGGCAGATACTCAGACATATTTCTCTCTTGGAGCACAGCTCTGGGTCGTTTCTTCTCAAGTTTATTGCTCTTTATCTAAAATGTATGGAAATATCTTGCTTTGGCCATTTCTTCAGACTTCACTCATAAAGATCCCCATGTACATGTAAAACTAATACAATTTGTATGCTTTTATTCATCTGCTTGGTGTCAATTTGGTTTCCAGATCCAGCCGAAGAACCCACTAGGAGCTAGAAGGGGGATTGGATGTGACCTATGGCTCCCCTAATTGGAAAGACTCAGTGAAGACTGAAGACTGAGTTGCTAAAAAAAAAAAAGAGCAGAAATGACTATTGAAATAAATGTAAGCAAAACAACTAAAGAGTTGGGTAAATAATTTTAAGTAATTTAAAGTCCTACACATAGATATCTTCCCAGGTGTGTTTAAGTCCTTGCACATTAAAGAAACTCAAACTGAAGAATCATAAAAACTCATATTGTGAGTGGTTTGTTCAAGAACGGTAGCACAGAGTTCCGATCAGTGGACCATTGGACAAAAAAAAAACAAGCTTGCCTCACATTCAAAGGCCTGTGAATGGAATATATATAAATGGGTTTGAACTGAAAATATTTAAAATAAGTACAGATCACATTTTATGATTCCCTGCTTTAATGGAATGGTTCCATTTCTGGACTGATCACGTTGGATAAAAGACCTTTGTGATAGTCATTCCAAGGTCTCTTAACACAGATTAAAGGCCCCCATGTTATTCATTGACCTCGGTGCTGATGGTGCTCTGGAGGACTGAGTGAACCAAAAGAGGTGGGGTGCAAACATCCTAGGTAGAGGAAAAAAAAGGGAGCAAATTCAACAAAACACGGACATGGAATAGAGCATCAATTTCTTCTAGTGGAGGGTATAGCAGGAGGGGAGCGGGAAAGTTGAGAAAACAAGTTATGGTAAAATTTAAAAAGAGGCAGTTGAATTTAATTTAGTCTCCATTTTCACCTACTGGTTCTCTAAGGTTTGTTAAATAGTTTCAAGCTTTCTGGGATTGGCAGATATTCAAAGCTAACTATTTCTCTCTTAGGACACGTTTACAGATTCTGCAGAAGCCCCAGTAGGAAGATTCTGTTGTACCTTATGTAATTCAGGTGATACCATTTCCCTTCGATTGGCTACTCTCATCTCAGCCTCTGTTTTTTGGTGGTCCAGTCTACACTGGGTCTTTCTTTTAGGAGTTCCATGGCTCTTCCAGGCACTCCTCTTAGGCAAGATTTTAAAGGGTTTAAGCCAGCTCTCCTTCTAAAGAAACCTTCCACCCTTTCAAACTCTTGGAGTGCAGGCCACTTGATATAATCATGTATTTGACCTTCACCCCTGTAGCTGGAACAGCTAGCTCTTCCACCATTGCCTTTCATATGTCCTAGGCAAGAGTTAGATATTGGTCCACTGCATCCCATTACCCTGCAGGAGTTATATATCAAGGTCTCCAGGTGGTCCCATTGAAATGGCTCCCCCTTGGTTTGAGAATAAGAAAGTATCACCCAACCCTGCTTATTGGGAGAGAGGGAGGAGAGACCCTCACAAGCATATTTCTCTCCAGAAAAGTCTTCTTCAAAGAAGCCCATAGCAACATCTCTTTACCTCCTTGGGGATGAGAGGCTTGAGAACTGTGCAACTGGTTTTCGATTATCTACTTTGAAACTCCCACAGAAGGGATGCTGATAACTTTGCCATCTGATATCTACTGCCTTAGGGTTTCTGGTGGAAACTTCCTATTTGAAATCTATTACACTTACATTTGTGGACTAAACGATACTTGGATGTGATGTATTATTCTTTTACTATCCTAATGGATTAAATTTACTAGCGTTTTATTTAAGATTTTGGAATCTATGTTTATAAATGAAATTGACCTATACATGTGCTTTTTTTGTACAGACCTTGTGTCATGTAGCAGGATAGAAATTTGCATACTGTGACTCAGATGTATGAAAGAATGTAACATTTGTTACTTTCTGTAATGAATCCTATTTTAGACTCAAGCCTCAATTTCTGCTAATAGCAGGGGGAAATTTTAAAATTGTGTTTATGTCTCTGTGAGTTTAAATAGAATTTAATTCATTCAAAATTCATACTCCCGGCTGAGTGCGGTGGCTCACACCTGTAATCCCAGCACTTTGGGAGGCCAAAGTAGGTGGATCATTTGAGGTCAGGAGTTCGAGACCAGCCTGGCCAACATGGTGAAACCCTGTCTCTACTAAAAATACAAAATAAATTAGCTGGGCGGTAGTGGCGCATCCCTGTAATCCCAGCTACTCAGGAGGCTGAGGCAGGAGAATCGCTTGAGCCTGGGAAGTGGAGGTTACAGTGAGCTGAGATCACACCACTGCACTCCAGTCTGGGCGACGGAATGAGACCTTGTATCAAAAAAAAAAAAAAAAAATTCACACTCCCTGCTGGCTGTTTTCTCCCCTCATAAAAGCAGGAGGAGAATACCACACTGTCCTGTGGCCTTCCCTGAGGTGTCCCTTGTCCCATTGTTGAAGCTGAAGGAGGGAAGCCTGGCTGTACCTTATCTTTTGGGGCATCATTTTGCTGCCTATTACTGAGATTCTTCATTCCTGCATTCTGTGCTCTGCTTATGCAACCCAAGGCTTCCTGCAGCCAAGTGGTTCTCCTCAGCACCATCTGTCCCCTGAGGAATCCAAGGAACTCTTGACTGCTTTCTCCTTGACATGATGTGCTGGTGGGATCCTGGGAGGCTGCTCTCAGACTTCTCTCTCATCCCTTGCTACCTGACTCATACTGAACATGGTACCAACCCCAACACAGGGTTGTTCCAAGGAAACTGCATCGTCTGAAACAAAATCCGGAGAGTGGGCATGAGTCATGGTTTGGAATTTCACCAAATCTGTTTCCCCAAATCACTTGTTTCTGGTCTCCCACTCCTTTATCTCACACATACTCTGCTTTCCCCAATTATCAGAAGAACTTCCTGCTTTCCCTTCCTGTCTCTCAGGAATTACTCTACCAAATACGCTTTTCCTTCCTCCATGGCATTAGTCCTCCCCTACTTTGAGTCAATAACAGTGCAGGCAAGCGAACGGCAGGGAAATAATCCAAATTATTAAGAGAAAATGCAGCCAGGCATGGTGGCTCACACCTGTAATCCCAGCACTTTGGGAGGCCAAGGTGGGTGGATCTGTTGAGTTCAGGAGTTTGAGACCAGCCTGAGCAACATGACGAAACCCTGTCTCTACTAAAAATACAAAAAGTTAGCCAGGTGTGGTGGCACGCACCTGTAGTCCCAGCTACTTGGGAGGCTGAGGTGGAAGAATCACCTGAGCCCAGGAAGTTGAGGCTGCAGTGAGCAATGATAGCACCACTGGGTGACAGGAGTGAGACTGACTCCAAAAAGAGGGACAGAGAAAGAGAGAGAAAGAGAGAGAGAAATGCATTAGGGTATTTTCTGCAAACACTTCAACTACTTACTTACATTTAAGTCCAAGATATTTATTGTTCTTTTTTTTTTTTTTTTTTTTTCTGGACGGAGTCTTGCTCTGTCGCCCAGGCTGGAGTGCAGTGGCCGGATCTCAGCTCACTGCAAGCTCTGCCTCCCGGGTTTACGCCATTCTCCTGCCTCAGCCTCCTGAGTAGCTGGGACTACAGGCACCCGCCACCTCACCCGGCTAGTTTTTGTGTTTTGTAGTAGAGACGGGGTTTCACCGTGTTAGCCAGGATGGTCTCGATCTCCTGACCTCGTGATCCGCCCGTCTCGGCCTCCCAAAGTGCTGGGATTACAGGCTTGAGCCACCGCGCCCAGCAGTATTTATTGTTCTTATGCTTTTGCTGCTAAATCAAGGATCGACTCACACATATTTCTCTATTATACTGGTGGGGTAGCATGCTGCCTATTTCCTCCAAGTGGTTTAGTCAGCTTTTTGAAACCCATGCTAATAACTATTACGTATAATAGCCGTGGCCCAGATGTCTTCCTTCCCCTCCCTCCCTCCCTCCCTCCCTCCCTTCCTTCCTTCCTTCCTTTCGGCAGATCACACTTGCTGCCCATGCTGGAATGCAATGGCATGATCTCAGCTCACTGCAACCTCCGCCTCCCAGGTTCAAGCGATTCTCCTGCTCCAGCCTCCCAAGTAGCTTACAGGTATGTGCCCCGACGCCCAGCTAATTTTTTGTGTTTAGCAGAAACGGGGTTTCACCATGTTAGGCTGGTTTCAAACTCCTGACCTCAGGTGATCCACCCACCTCAGCCTCCCAAAATGCTGGGATTACAGGCATGCACCACCACACCCGGCCTCTTATTTCTATCTAACTCTTGCAACAACCCATTGGAGTACATAATTCCATTGCCATTTTACAGAAAAATTAACCGAGGCACAGAAAGTGGCTGTATTCATATATTATATAGGCTGGGCTATAGCAAAGGGGTACCAAAATATAGTGACTTAAACAAGGTGGAGGTTTATTTTTCTCTCACAAAATATAGCAGAGGCAGGCAGAAATCTAGATTGGCAGGTTGCGCAGTTACCCAGGGACACAGCACCTTCCGTCTGGTTACTCCACCACCATCTAAAGTATGGTCTTCATACAGGAAAAGCTAACTCATCACCACACATCCATGCCCCAGCCTGTGGGGAGAAAGGAAAGAGGATGAAAGACAGGCAGTTTTATTTTTTTAAAAATTGCACACAAAAGCTTCAGCTCACACCCTATTGTTCAGAAGGAATGGTTACATGGCCACGGCTAACTTCAAGGGAGGTTGAATAATATAGCCTCTATCTCAATGGTCATGTGTCAATGTGAAGGTTAAGATTAGTGGCAGATAGGTGTGGCAAAGGTTCTATTACTAAAAGCAAAAGGAAATCATGGATACTGAGGATCATTTAGGCATCTCTGCCACAGAATCCAACTTGATCCTCTCCTTCTGAATCCTGAGCAATGTGCACAGATGAAAACCTACATTTCCCTTTCCCTTGCAGATAAAAGTGGCCAACTAGATGTAAGCAGAAGGCACTGGGTAGGCTTCCTGGAAAGCTGTCATTATTGCCTTTCTTCCCTTCATCCTTTCTGTTGCTTGGAAGGTAGACGAGGTGGCTAGAGCTTCAAAAGCCACATTGGACCAAAAGTAACCTAGAACATGAAGGTATGTACCAAAGATGGCAGAGCACATGGAAAGGGGAGAACCTGGATGCTTAATGACCAAGGAGCAGCCACAGCAACCCCAAACTGCCTAACTCTGCTCTTCTTTATTCTGAGGAAGAAATATGCCTCTTTTGTATTTAAGTTGCTTTAATTAGTGTCTTCTACAAACAACCACATGTAATTTCTTACAAATTATTCAGTTAAGTGATATATTCAGTCATACAACTAGGTTAGGCACTTGTAATCCCAGCACTTTGGAAGGCTGAGGTGGAAGGATCACTTGAGGCCAGGAGTTGGAGACTAGCCTGAGCAACATAGTAAGACCCCATCTCTACAAAAAAAATTAAAAATGAGCAGGGTGTGGTGGCGCATGCCTGTAGTCCAAGCTACTTGGGAAGTTGAGGAGGATCACTTGAGCCCAAGAGGTTGAGACTGCAGTGAGCTATGACTGTGTCACTGCACTCCAGCCTAGGTGACAGAGTGAGAGCCTGTCGAAAGAAAGAAAGGGAAAAAAAGAAAAAAGAAAGAGAGAGAGAGACAGAGAGGGAGAGAGAGAGAGGGAGGGAGGAAGGAAGGGAGGGAGGGAGGAAGGAAGGGAGGGAGGGAGGGAGGGGAATTTTAAAAAAACTAACAAAGTCATTCAACTAGTAAGATGTTCATACTCAGGTTTGTCTAGCTCCAAAGCCCATATTCTTACCTTTCCAGGAGTAAACTTCTCTTTTACAAGAGGAAAGCATTTTTTGTAAAGTATCTGCAATCAAATGAAAAAAATGGTAGTTGGAGCCATTATATTTAGGGAAAGGTAATTATTTTTTACATCTAGAGTTCTTTATGTGAGAAAGCATTTCAGTTAGCAAAATAGTTCTCTGTTAGATGTATGCAACATAAAATTATAGAAACACTGTAAGCTATCAAACTAGACATAATTTGTTTCCTATCTCTGACTTTTTCTATTAATTGGCTTCTTGTTGATTTCTTTTGTTGTCAGCTAGCATACACTGACATACAAGCAGAAAGAGGTACCAATGTTGAGGAAAATTAATAGGGAATGTTTTTGAAATTTATAACATATTCATTAATATAACTTTTTTCATTTGGAAAAAAATCCACAATTATTTAACTGTAAGTCTAATGCATTAGATCTACCTTATGGGCCTTAGACTATCAGGATGGAAAAGACATAGAAGACAAGGAATAGATAGGCTTTGTGTGCCATCATGAACCTAGAAGTCTATATAAATATTTTAGCCTTTAAAGTTTAAGAGCTCACTTAATGAGAATAGGAAATCAACCATATGTACTATTTAACCCACATGTTCTAAATTGCTACTGAAGAAAATATCAGTAGAATAAGTGAGGAAAATTGTGATATGTTTTTGGCAAAATACCAAAAAGCAACATAAGGTTTTTAGTAGGGTTTATTAAATAATACTGTTATTATCATCTCCTTTTGGAAAAAGAAGAAATGATTGTCTGAGGCTGTTGGAAACATTCAGAGTTTGAGTGTCCTTTGTAGCATAAAGGAAGGTAAAACTGTGATTTATCAGCAGATGCCACTTTTTGGTTTTAAGGCTTTATAGTAGGTAGAATAATGACACCCCCACCCCCACAAAGACATCCATGTTCTAATCCCCAGTACCTGTGACTGTGTTACCTTATGTAGTAAAAGGGGCTTTGCAGATGTGATTAACATAAAGATTTTAAAATAGAAATATTATTCTGAATAATCTGAGTGGGCCTGACATGGTTTGTATTTGTGTCCCCACCCAAATCTCATGTCAAATTGTAATCCCCAATGTTGAAAGAGGGGCCTGGTGGGAGGTGGTTGGATCATGATGGCGGATTTCCTCTTTGCTATTCTTATAATAGTGAGTTCTCACAAGATCTGGTTGTTTAAAAGTGTGTAGCACCTCCTCCTTCACTCTCTTCCTCCTGCTCCAGTCATGTATGACATGTCTCCTTCCTCTTTGCCTTCTGCTATGATTTTAAGTTTCCTGAGGCCTCCCTAGCCATGCTTCCTGTACAGCCTGTAGAACTGTGAGCCAACCAAACCTGTTTTCTTTATAAATTACACAATCTCAGGTATTTCTTTATAGGAGTGTGAGAATGAAGTAATACAGGGCCCAATGTAATAACAAGAATCATTAAAAGATGAAAGAGGGAAGCTGAAGAGAGAGGAGATTTGACTACAAAGACAGGGGTCAGAGTGATGTCATTATTGAAGGAGGCCATGAGCCAAGGAATGCAGACAAACAGCCCCTAGAAGTTGAAAAAGGCAAGGAACAGATTCTCCCCTAGAGCCTCCAGAAGGAACACAGCCCTGCCTTGACTTTAGCCCCATAAGACCCATTTCTACACTTCTGATCCCCAAAGCTATAAGATAATGCATGTCTATTGTTTCAAGCCACAAAGGTTGTGGTAATTTGTTATAACAACAATAGGAAATAAATATGGGTTTCAAACTTTTATTTCCTTAAGCAAGGTAAAACAATTGAATCAACAGGAAGTGAAGGGGGTAGTACATCCTGCCCATTCTCCTCTCCTCTCCTCTCAACTTCCCTCACCACTTTCTCTCTTTCTCTTTTTTTTTTTTTTTTTTTTTTGTTTTTTGGACACAGAGTCTCACTCCATCACCCAGGCTAGAGTGCAATGGTATAATCTTGGCTCACTGCAACCTCTGCCTCTCAGCTTCAAGTGATTGTCATGCCTCAGCCTCCTGAGTAGTTGTGACTACAGGCACCTGCCACTATGTCCGGCTAATTTTTGTATTTTCAGTTGAGATGGGATTTTGCCACGTTGGCCAGGTGGTCTTGAACTCCTGGCCTCAAGTGATTCATCCGCCTCAGCCTCCCCAAGTGCTGTGATTACAGGCATGAGCTACAGCACCCTGGCTGATATCACCACTTTCTAAGGAGTTTGTTTTAAATGGAAATATGTAAATTAAGGAACAAACCCTGGGCCTTGGAGAAATGGCTGATTCCAAAATTAGAACAGAAAATATACAAGATGAATCTGAACCATCTTCTAGTGCCAGAAATAAGGAAATGCTAAAAAGTCACATAAACAAAACTAAACAAAACCAAAAACCACAATAACACAATGATGGGAATCTGTTAAAGAGAAACAGGGAGCAACTGAAAGAACTCTCAACGGCCAAAGCTTGGGACAATTTGAGCAACAAAATAAACAAATTAGTATTGGATTATAACCCAATGAACAAAATAAATATCCATGAAATCCAGAGTGACTCCTTCCAAATTCTGAACAATGCGCCCACACGAAGAACTGCATTTCCCATTTCTCTTGCAGATAGGAACAGCCAATTGGATGAAAGCAGAAATCACTGAATGAAATAAATAAGTGATTGAAGAATAAGTAAATGAGGAGAAGAGATAAATCTCCCATGCAAACGAATTCAAAATAATTTATGTAGATACTCTGCCCTGAAGGAAGCAAGCATACCACCCCACTCCTTAGTGTGGGCTGTGCATAGCGACTTTCTTCCAAAGAGTACAGCATGGAAAGGAGGAAAAAGAGTAACTTTACAGTGAAGAAACCTGACTTTCTCTCAGTCAGGTAATCAAGGTCAGTATCAGTAGTGATAAGTCACATTGATAGCAGGTACCCTTGATATGAGGTGGTGAAAATGGCTCTTTACTTCTGTGGTCTTCCTTCCAAAAGCCCATAACCCCAGTGTAATCATGAAGAAAACATCAGACAAATCCAACTGAGAGATAGTCTACAAAATACCTAACAATTTTCTTCAAAACTATCAAGGTTACAAAAAACAAGGTAAGTCTGAGAAAGTGTCACAGCCAAGAGGAGCTTAGGGAAATATGAGAAGTCTATGTATCCTAGATGGGATCTGGAACAAGAAAAGGCTTTTGGCAAAAATCAAGGAAATCTCAGTAAGATGTAGTCTTTAGTTAATAGTAATGTATCAATATTAGTTCATAAATTAGAACAAAGGTACCTTACTAATGTAAGATGTTAGTAGGGGAAACTGCATATGAAGCATATGGGAACTCTCTTTATTATCTTTGCAAAATCTAAATTTTCTGTAAATCTAAAACTATTCCAAAATACAAAGTTTATTAAAAAAAAAAAAAAAAAAAAGAATGAGGCCAAGTGCTGTGGCTCACACTTATAATCCCAACACTTTGGGAGGTGAGGCAGGAGGATCACTTGAGCCCAGGAATTCAAGACCAACAGGTGCAACATAGTGACACCCTGTCTCTACCAAAAATAAAATTTTAAAAAATTAGCTGGCCATGGTGATGTACACCTGTAGTACCAGCTACTTGGGAAGTTGAGGTGGGGGGATCACTTGAGCCCAACCTGGGAGATGAAGGCTGCAGTGAGCCCTGATTGAGCCACTGCACTCTAGCCTGGGTGACAGAGTGAGATCCTGTCTCAAAAGAAACAAACAAAAAAAAGAATCCTGGTTTCTGATGCAGCAGCCAATGGATAATGGACCAACAGTAAACTAAACAAATCCTTCATTTTGTATCAGTTGGCCTGTTGAATTCCATATTCTTGAATGGTGTCCTAAAATCCCACTCTACTCTTGGTTTCCTTAGAACAAAACCCCTAGAATATGAATCTGGCAGCAGCCAAATAATTATCCAACAGATGTTATCATCATTACACTTTTTGCCAACCACGGATATTCCAAAGGAGAAAGGTACCCTGGGACTCAGTTGGAAGATGGTAGGATGGACACATTATATCCTTCTCTGTCCATGGCACCTCTACTGGGCAGGCTTCTGCCTAGTATTAAGAGTTCTTAATTTGTTTTGTCCCAAGAGATGGATTAGAAAGAGGGGAAATGAACTGTTTCATTACTGAAACTTTAGGCCTCCCTGTGAGCCTAGAAAAGATCTAGGATTTTGTTAATGGAGGGAAGGGTGCCTGGATGGGGCAATGCTTCCTTCCATTTAGCAAAGCTGTATTATTAGCATAATACCTGGAATGTGGAGCAATTTATTTGACTGGTAGGTTTGGAAGGAGAAACTGGGCATGTACAGCAGAACCACTTCCCATCTCCTTCCCTTTGGGAGTACGTCTGCCCACAGTTAGCAGGCTCTCTGCTCTGATGCTCCATGTTGTGCGTTGTATAAGTGTCCTTCCCTTATGGAGGAGCCCTACAGAGGATCTGTATTGGTCTGTTTTTGCATTGCTATACAGAAATTCCTGAGACTGGTTAATTTATAAAGAAAAGAAGTTTAATTGGCTCACAGTTCAGCAGGCTGTACAGGAAGCGTAGCAGCACTTGCTTCTGAGGAGGCCTCAGGAAGCTTCCAATCATGGTGGAAGGTGATGGGGGAGCAGGTACATCACATGGCAAAAGCAGGAACAAGGGGGAGTGGGGAGGTGCCACACACTTTTAAATGACCAGATCTCACAATAACTCACTCATTGTCACACGGACAGTACCAAGAGGAAGGTACTAAACCATTCATGAGAAATCTGCCTCCATGATCCAATCAGCCCCCACCAGGCCCCACCTCCAACACTGGGAACTACATTTTAACATGAGATTTGGGCTGGACACACATCCAAACTATGGCACCATCTAACTCTGAGGTTCAGGATTAAGAAAACAGTTTGAATCTCACATGTAAGTCACATTCTCTATTATAATGGAAATGAATATGTTATTTTGGCCTCCCATGTGACAGCTCTTGTCTTATCGAGTGGTTCAGAACTTGGAAAGAAAAAGAGAAGTGTTATTGATCACCCCCATAAGGCTTAAGCTTCGGGCAATTTTCCCCAGGGAAGTTAAAGCCATGTTATATGGACGTTGACTTAAAGCAAGTGCTTGCAATAGGACTTGTAGGACTTGGCTCTCAGGCTTTTTATATTTTTTGTACTTTTTTGACAAGAACTTGCTCTGTCAGCCAGGCTGGAGTGCACTGGCATGATCGCAGCTCACTGTAGCCTGAACCTCCCAGTCTCAAGTGACTCTCCCACCTCAGCCTCCCAAGTAGCTGGGACTACAGACATGCACCAAAAAGCCTGGCTGATTTTTAAAATTATATTTTTTGGTATAGACAGGGTCTCACTTTGTTTCCCAGGCTGGTCTCAAGCTCCTGGGTTCAAGCGATCCTTCTGTGCTGGCCTCCCAAAGTGCTGGGATTACAGGCATCAGCCACCATCCCTGGCTCTAGGCTCTTTTACTGGGACATAGGACTTGGTACATACACAGGTACTATCTCTTGGAAATTGTGGTACTCTGAGAGACTTCCTCTGTGTCTCATATGGCTTGTCAGCAGTCTCTGGAGATGTGATGTATATTATACAGACCTAGTCTGAGTCTTATCTCCTATAGGCCAGGGGTCAGTCTCCTATTCTTGTAGATAACTAAGGGGATATCTGGAATCCAAGCTGTGCATCAACAGAGTACAGATTATATCTTATGAACATAAATAACATCACAGATTAAGCAAGGCCAGAAGATAGCCAGTAACCTTTGGCCACATTTGGAACTATCCAGAATGGCTACAACATTTTTTTTTTTTCTTTTAGGAGAGATGGAGGGCTCTCTATGTTGCCCAGCCTTGTCTTGAATGCCTGTCCTCAAACAATCCTTTGACCTCAGCCTCCTAAGTAGCCAGGATTAACAATATAATTCTTTATCCTATTGTTACCAGTTGTCTGTGAAGTTGTGCACAGCCTCTAAAGGTACCACAGAGAGCTTTACTATGCACGTAGGTCTTTGGAATATACTTCCCTAGAGATATGATGACACCACCTGCCCCCCAAGAAAAGCAACTGATGGGGAATGTTTAGATGTATCTTAAACCTAGGTTGAAAGGAACATTTAGTGAACCCATGACTAAATTATTTTCCAACACTATCTCTCATTGCCCCTGTGCCCAGCCACCAAACACCTTCCTGGAAGACAAGTACACACTTTGCATCTGCACCTCTGGTTATCACCAGCTTGAGCTTGTTCCCTCCTGGTATTTGGCTCAGCACAGCTGATTTGTCCTTGGCCCCTGGTGTCTATGAATTTCTTGAACAGCCTAGTGACACTTCCAATGGGACTATGGAATGACGGCATTTTCGAGCTGGTCTTAGAGGTTATCTAAAGTCCTTCATTTTGCAGATGGCTAGTGAGGTTTTAGTGGCTTTTCTATTTTTGTTGTTTTTGTTTTGTTTTGTTTTTGAGGTGGAGTTTCGCTCTTGTTGACCAGGCTGGAGTGCAATGGCATGATCTCAGCTCACTGCAGCCTCCGCCTCCCGGGCTCAAGCAATTCTCCTGCCTCAGCCTCCCGAGTAGCTGGGATTAAAGGCGCCTGCCACCATGCCTGGCTAATTTTTGTATTTTTAGTAGAGATGGGGTTTTGCCATGTTGGCCAGGCTGGTCTCGAACTCCTGGCCTCAGGTGATCTGCCCGCCTCGGCCTCCCGAAGTGCTGGGATTACAGGCATGAGCCACCATGACTGGCCACTTTTAGTGGCTTTTCTATTGTCACATGCTAGCTAGTGAGCAGTGCTAGGCAGGACAAGAACCTGGGTCTCCTAGTTCGATGGTTTCTTTCCTACTACCCATGCTGCCTCCTATATAGTCTACCTAATCTATGCTGTATACAGTACACTCTCTTCTACTGAATGTAACTAAATTATCTGATGTAGTCAAATAAAAACTACACCTAGGAGCCTTCACTTGGCTTCAAGATTAAAAAAATAAAATATGAAGGCTTCAGCAAGATATGACAAAATAAATCCAAGATACTGATTGTATGTTGTCAGCTTCCCAGGCAAGAAAGGACAGGGCCAATTACTATTAATTTTTCCAAGTAAGGGGTGTGGCTCATCTGACTTTTGCTTCTCACCAGGAGTTTAGTTTGTAGGTCCAGGACTGACTTAGTTGGCAAATCAGTGTGAAGGTCAATTATTCAAAACAGTTTTATTCACATTGCTGAAATGATCACATATGAAGATGTAGTTTGAAGATGGGGTGGTGCTATGGTCTCAATGTTTCTGTCCCTCCAAAATTCATATGCTAACACCTAACACCAATGTGATGGAATTAGGAAGTGGGGCCTTGAGAGGTGATCAGGTCATGAAGGCAGAGTCCTCACGATTGGGATTAGTGCCCTTATAAAAGAGACCCCAGACAGCTGCCTTGCCACTTCTGCCATGTGAGGACACAGCAAGAAGGTACCATCTATGAACCAGAAAATAGGCCCTCATCAGACATCTAATATGCCAACACCTTGATCTTGAACTTCCCAGTCTCCAGAACTACGAGCAATACATTTTTGCCATTTGTAGGCCACCAAATTTATGGTATATTATTATAGCAGCCCTAACAAAGACAGGTGATGTGGGCTTGTGCCTCTAGCTGCTCTTACAATGTTATGTTTATGGTAGTGGTATTCTTCTGATACAATGGCAAACAGAAGAGATGTAGTTGTTCCTAACTTTCAGAGGAAACAGCCAGAGTTATGCTGCTGCTGGCCTGTGGGGAAGCTTTGTCTGAATTTTTTTTTTTTTTTTTTTGAGACGGAGTCTCACTCTGTCGCCCAGGCTGGAGTGCAGGGGCGTGATCTCCGCTCACTGCAAGCTCTGCCTCCCAGGTTCACACCATTCTCTTGGCTCAGCCTCCCGAGTGGCTGGGACTTCAGGCAGCCGCCACCATGCCCGGCTAATTTTTTTTTTTTTTTTTAATTTTTAGTAGAGACAGGGTTTCACCGTGTTAGCCAGGATGGTCTCGATCTCTTGACCTCGTGATCCGCCCGCCTCAGGCTCCCAAAGTGCTGGGATTAGAGGCGTGAGCCACCGTGCCCAGCCTTGTCTGAATTTTTAAGTCACCTCCTGGCCAGGAGCAGTGGCTCACGTCTACAATCCCAGCACTTTGGGAGGCCAAGGCAAGTGGATCACTTGAGGTCAGGAGTTCAAGACAGGCCTGGCCAACACAGCGAAACCCCGTCTCTACTAAAAATACAAAAAAAATTAGCCAGGCGTGGTGGCACATGCCTGTAGCCCCAGCTACTTAGGAGGCAGAGGCAGAAGAATTGCTCGAACCCAGGAGGTGGAGGTTGCAGTGAGCTGAGATCACGCCACTGCATTCCAGCCTGGGTGACAGAGTAAGACTCTCAAAAAAACAAATAAAATAAAATAACATAAAAATCACCTGCTTACGACCTATGGAATAAACTTTTTAGCATGGCATAAGAGGCCCTAGGGGACCTTCAACTTTCCACTCTAGTAATATGCAATGACTTGAAATTCCCTGAATATGCTTTTCTGTGTCTTATCTCCATGACTATTTATGGTAAATCTTTCTCACGTTTCTTTGCTTGCTAGAATCAACTCAAGTAATATGTTCTCCCTGATGCATGGCGGCTTGGTACCCTTGTGCAAATTAAAAAAGTATGTTTTCTACCTGGAGAACACATAAAGGTGAGTGTATAGCTTAGTAAGCTGGATTTCATGCTAGACTTCGGTCTCCATGTTTGTTCTCATGGGATGCCCTTATGCACTGAATGACCTTTATAACTGTTCCTAATTACACAACTGCATGCACTAGTCCCTGCCAGAGTATCTGAGATGCCCACGGGCACTTCTCCAAATAGACCACTGAGAGGAGGTCCGGGAAAAAAAGTCAGCACAAACAGTGGCCTGAGCAGCAAAGTGGCCAACAGTGGTCCAGCTAAGTGGTTTTAGTGGCAGTCTAAGGGAACCACAAAGCAGGTGTCCACACTAAAATCAAGCAGTGGTCAGTGCAACACATCAAGAGTAGAAACAAGCAGAAGTATGAAATGAAGCCTGGGTTGTTTGGTGGGAACATGTGAGATATTTACTGGAGAGTCTCAGCATTAGAAAGGAGAGTGTGACCCACATGAATTCTGAGTCTGACAAGGTTGCTAGTTATACCACCCCACTTCCCAGCCACAGGGCCCAGCCAATCATACCCTGTACTCTTGGCCATAATGACTAATCCAGGGGTAGAATGTGACTTGAGTCAGGCCAATCAAAGTTCTTCCTGGGAATTTTTTCATTTGGAAATAGAAGAAAAGTTACCCAGCCTTCCAGATAAAGGACATTTAGAATGTAAATGAGGGCTATCTTCTCTGCCTTGTGGAGGAAGGTAATTCCCATAGAAGAGAATGGGATCAATGAAGAATAAGAAGGTTGGGACTGAAAAAAATGAGAAAGACCAATTTGGAAAATGCATTTTAGTCTCTAGATCTACTTGTGACTGAAGTCCATTCCTAGCCTTCCAAGGACTGTGAATCAGTACCCTCCCCTGCTGCTTATGCTAGTTTAAATTGGATTTCTGTCATTTGTAAATTTATAACTTCTAACTAATACAGGCAGGGAAACTTAGAAGGGTTCTGGGCACTTGAGCTGCCCAGGTGGGACCTATCTGTGACTCTTCCATGACTTTTTGGAATTGAGAATTTTCAGTTCATGACAAATTAACAACTCATCTTCAGCTCATCAAGAACGCTAGAGTTCCCTGCCTCTTACTTCCCTGGATATTACCGAGTTCTTTTGACAATCTGCCTAAATGACTAACTTTTTAAGGTAAATCTCCTTGTTCTGATCCATAGCTTTGACATACAGAAGGGCAGATTATGTGGCTGCCCAAATCATCCATCTGACCTGGGAATTCTGCCTTGCAATTACTAAAGTTATACCAAAAAAGATAGAAAATAATCCATAAAATCTTTCTAGTAAGCCCTTTTATAAAATAAAGAACATCTACCATATGAATAACCTTCTTAATACACTGGTGTGCATGCTCACATATTCATATTTTAAGCATGTATGTAGATATATGTGTGTGTGTGTGGGTGTGTGTGTGTATGTGTATATATATATCTCCAAAGAAAGTCTGTACAAATTGCATTTTGTGCCAGTGATATTCCACAAAGCTGTTAATCCATTCTCATCATGGACCAGTTAGTTTCAAATAGATGGTACCAATAATACTTATCAATCTTAAAATGGAAAACGTTCACAAGTCAGGCAGGATAGAGTCTTTGCAGTGACAAGTGGAAAATGGCCAGAGCCCACTAGAAGCAGAACTCGGAGGAAATGATCTACCTAAAGGATCATTTGTCAGTGTCCAAAGACAATAAACCAGAACTGAATTCCCCCAGGTCTTGGCATCAGGAAAATCCATAGCAGGTGAAGCCTAGCAGCAAGAGCTTCCAAGATCAAAGGCAGTAAATGGCAGTCATGCCCTTTAGCAGCTAACCCCAAGGGGTAACAAAAACAAGCTTTAGTCTCCTCAAAGGAAGAAATTCACAAGGACAAGAAAGAGGATCAGAACTAGACCAGCAGCAGTCTCAGGCTGGTGCTTCCAAACCAATGGGAACAAGAATGTCCACTAATACAGCCTGGCTATTACAGATGAAAGCTACAACCCAGTGAGCACGCAAGGGCTCAGGCAATGATGCAGCATCTTTCATCCACTGGTAGGCAAAAGGAATTCAGCTCAAATTAGGAACTAAAGGTACAAACATGACTAAGACATAGCATACTTGCTCTCAAGGTGCCTACAATCTAGATGGTGACAGAGCCGAAAGGAGATGATTTCAAACTTTGGCAGACAGTGGGGAATTTGACAAGTGCCAGAGGAGATGAATGCATGGTGTGCTATGAGAAGACAAAGAAGGGTCACTTGCCCCAGACTGAGGTTTAGGAGCACTTGTTGGAGATGATGTTATTTGGGCTGATTCTAGCAGGCAAAGAAAGATGAGAAAAATTTACCATAAACAGTCATGGAGGGGAAACACCATAAACAGTCATGGAGGGGAAAGCAAAGCAAGTTCAGGGCATGTCAAGTAATTGGATATTACTAGAGTGGAAAGCTGAAGGTCCAAGAGGGTCTCTTATGCCATGCTAAGAAGTTCATTCCACAGGCCATGTGGAAGTATGGTGGAAACTGCTCATCATCTCTATCATCATTTCTTTTTGTAATGGAAGCTGTTCTCTCCTCCGCTAAGTTTAGCTGAGCATATGTCCATCCAGTTAGGGAATATATTATCCAGCCTTCCTTGCAGTAGATGTGACCATGCGACCAAGTTCTAGCCAATGAGATGTAAATGGAAGAGTACAACTTTGATGCTACGTCATTAAAAGGAAGTTACTTGCTCTCCACTTTCCCTTTCCCTTCTTTCTCCTTCCAGAAGTCTGGACACAGATGTGGCCAAGTGAGCCAGGCTCAACCATGCAAACAATGATCACATCCTGGAGTAGGTGGCGCACTGAGATGAAAGAAATCCGGGTTCCAAGATGAACAAGTGGAGCAGAGCTATCTGTATAGTCAGACATTCACCTTACTGGACTATTAAGTGAGAAATAAACTTCTTATTGAGTCACCATCTTTTGGGGGGTCTGTGTTATAGCAGCATAGCCTGTATCCTAACACAGAAGGGAAGAAAACAGTGTTGAGGTTTCTAATATAATTCCTGACTTGGTCAGAAATGGCTAAGAGGCTAGGAAAGGCTGAGCCAACAAATGTCTATCCTTATTGATTATAGCTGAGTGAAGCTAAGGCTGGCAGATGGCAAGATAAGCAACTATGCAGCCTTGTCTTGGGACAGATAGGAAAAGTCCCTTGAAAACTATAAACGTCTACCAGGTTCTAGGAGCCAAGTTCATCCAGAGCAGGATTGCAGCCAGCAACCACCTGAATGCCTTCTTTGCACTCCACCATACAAAACTATGACCATTGCCACCTTCAAAAGCTGACTCCAACAAGCCTGCCAATAAGACTTCCTTGACTAACCCCACTTAGTCATTTTGTGTTAATTATGTTTGCAGAAAGGAAAATGTATTTATGATCCTCCTCTGTTTTCTGAAGAGGATAGGTCCCCTAATTGGAAGACTTTCTGTTTTGTTGAACACAGTAATTTGTCCGGGTACACTTTTTGGAAGTATGAGCTGGGATAAAATGTGTTCCTCTGAATAACGAAGGGCTGAGGAATTTGGAAGGGGCTTTGGAGTGAGAGAGTTAAGAGCAGCAAAGCTGGAGGCTTGGAGGGTGGAGGAGAGTAGAAAAAACACTCTGGTAGCAGAACCAGGGAGGACACTCTGGAAAATAGTTTATAGGAGGATTACTAAATGAATTGTTGCAAGCTACATGATGTAAATTGTGTCTCTACTTCAGTAAATTCTGCCTGGTTCACTAAGGCCCTTGTATGAGAGGACACAGGGGATGTGAGCTTGAATAAGAGGATGAGGCTGATATCTGGATGACATATAACATCTGAAAAAAAAAAAAACTAGAACAAGGAAAGTCAGAGAGTGTCAGAGATTAAACTTCTAGAATTTCACACACCCTCCCTTACTTATTAATTCTATAATTTAAAAATGATACAGATTGCATTGCCATAATCTAAGAATTACCATTCACCCAATATCAGAGTGCCCATTACTAAAATAATTGCTTGCAGTTATTAAATGCTTACAATAATTCAGAAATTGAATCCTTTCTTCTAGCTGGGGTTGAGGTGGATTTTAGGGAAGGCAACAGGGAAAAAGTTGTGCTTAAGCTGGGTCTTGAAGAGTGGACAGGAATTGGTTATGTGAAGACTTTCAGAGGCAGGGAACAGCAAAGATGATGTGACCAAAGTCAAGGTCACACTTTTTTTTTTCAATAAATGTGTATCAATAGCCACTGTGTGCCACATACTGTGCTAAGTCTCAGAGATATGAAGATTAATTTGGCTTCCCAGGCTTCTGTTAATATAGCCCCCAATTTTTCTACGCATTCCATTACGGGTTTGCCACATCTATCAGGCCCTTCTTGGCCACATTTCTATGTGGTCAGTTTTTCCTTGAATTCTATTGTGTGTGTATGGATTGGATTGGTTGATTGATTGAAATGGAGTTTTGCTCTTGTTGCCCAGGATGGAGTGCAGTGGCACGATCTCAGCTCACTGCAACCTCCACCTCCCAGGTTCAAACGACTCTCCTGCCTCAGCTTCCCATGTAGCTAGGATTACAGGCACACACCACCACACCCAGCTAATTTTTTTTTTATTTTTAGTAGAGATGGGTTTTCATCATGTTGGCCAGGCTGGTCTCGAACTCCTGACCTCAGGTGATCCACCAGCCTCGGCCTCTCAAAGTGCAGGGATTACAGGCATGAGCCACTGCACCCGGCCATGTGGTGCTTTTTTTCCCACTCCTTAATTATACCATTTGTCCATTTATCCTAGTGCATTTTATGTAAGTTTTTAAATTTTTTATTTTTGGGGGGTATATAGTAGGAGTATATATTTGTGGGGTACATGTTTTGATACAGGCATGCAATGTGAAATAATCACATTATGGAGAATGGGGTATCCATCCCCTCAAGCATTTATCCTTTGTGTTAGAAACAATCCAAATACTCCAGTGCATTTTAACCTGCTATTGATGGTCGTTTCTCTAATTTATTGAGGTAATTTGAATTTTGATCTTCTATCTACTTGGCAGACCCATCTTCTTGGGGACATATGTAATGTTTATAAAGACACTCCTTCTACTATCCAGACCCATATCTCAATACCCTTCTCTGCCAATATATAGTGAAGGTTGAAAGAAAGATAAGAAATAAAGCCCCCAAAACCCCAGGTTACGAAAGCCTGCTATAGCTGTATTGGCCACCGTTCTGTAAACTGAACTTGCAATGATGTTTCTTAAATGACAACCACAATTGCTATCAACAGAAACTGAGTGCCTACCACATGTAGAAACAGTATGCATGATGCATTGGCCCCGATCTTGAGAGGTTTAGTCTAGATGGAGAGGTAATTAGACAATGCACATATTCTGTTTGGTAGGAGAATTTTCCACCCATCTTCCCAATGGAGTAAGAGAGAACAAAATGTGAGAACACAGGAATTATCTCCTCTCCCCTGTTCTCTTATGGCTATGTTCACAAGGAAGAAGGAGCTATTAACCTGATTGGTCAAAGCCCAGGCAAAAGGAAAAGATTTATTATTATTATTACTATTTTTTTTTTTTGGAGATGGAGTCTTGCTCTGTCACCAGGCTGGAGTCCAGTGGTGCAATCTTGGCTCACTGCAACCTCCGCCTCCTGGGTTCAAGCGATTCTCCTGCCTCAGCCTACGGAGTAGCTGGGACTACAGGCATGCGCCACCACATCCAATTAATTTTTTGTGTTTTTAGTAGAGACAGGGTTTCACCATGTTGGCCAGGATTGTCTTGATCTCTTGACCTCGTGATCTGCCTGCCTTGGCCTCTCAAAGTGTTGGGATTACAGGCGTGAGCCACTGTGCCTGGCTGATTTTTTTTTTTTTTTTTTTTTGGTTGGGGCAGGGGATGGAGTCTCACGCCATCACCCAGGCTGGAGTGCAGTGGCGCAATCTTGGCTCACTGCAACCTCCGCCTCCTGGGTTCAAGCGATTTTCCCACCTCAGCCTCCTGAGCAGCTGGGACTACAGGTGCCCACCACTACGGCCGGCTAACTTTTGTATTTTTAGTAGAGACGGGGTTTCTCCATATTGGCCAGGCTGGTCTCAAATTCCTGACTTCAGATGATCTACCCACCTCAGCCTCCCAAAGTGCTGGGATTACAGGCATGAGTCACTGTGCCCAGCAATTCTCCAATTCTCTTCATACACCAACTGGGTGTCCTGCAATTCAATTCAATTCAATTCTGACATTATCTACTGGTGCTAGCATCAGATGCTACAAGTTAAGAGCTTGGTCCCATAAGACTGCCCTCACTTCAAATGCCAGTCACAAGTCTGGGCCTCCTGTGCTTCTGACTAACTAGTTATAAATTGGGGCTTCCTACAACCCCCCTCTCTGGGTTCAATAGTTTGCTAGAATGGCCAGGTGTAGTGGCTTACACCTGTAATCCTAGTGCCTTGGGAGGCTGAGGTAGAAGGACTGCTTGAGGCCAGAGTTTGAGGCCAGCCAGGGCAATATGGCAAGACCTCGTCTATACAAAAAGAGTATTTAAAAAAATTAGCTGGGCATGGTGGCACGTGCCTATATTTCCAGATACTTGGGAGGCTGAGGCAGGAGGATCACTTGAGCCCAGCAGGTTGAATCTGCAGTGAGCTGTGATTGTGCCACTGCACTCCAGCCTTGGTGACAGAGCTAGACCCTGTCTAAATTTTTTAAAAATTTGCTAGAATGGCTCACAGAAGTCAGGGAAATATTTCACTTATGTTTTCTGGTTTATCATAAAGGATACCATTTAGGAAGAGCCTTGGAAGAGATGCATAGGCAAAGTGTGGGGTGAGGAACATGGAACTTCCATGCCCTCTCCAGATGCACCACCTCCCAGCAACTTGATGTAGTCACCAACCCAGAAGCCCTTGGAACTTGTCCTTTAGAGTTGTTTTTTTGGAGATGGAGTCTCACTCTGTCAACCAGGCCGGAGTGCAGTGGTGTGATCTCAGCTCACTGCAAGTTCTGCCTCCTGGGTTCACACCATTCTGCTGCCTCAGCCTCCCGAGTAGCTGGGACTACAGGTGCTTGCCACCATGCCCAGCTAATGTTTTCTTTTTTTGTATTTTTAGCAGCGATGGGTTTTCATCATGTTAGCCAGGATGGTCTCGATCTCCTGACCTCGTGATCTGCTCACCTCGGCCTCCCAAAGTGCTGGGATTACAGGCGTGAGCCACCATGCCCGGTCCTTTTTATTTATTTATTTTTTATTTTTTTTTATTTTTGAGACGGCGTCTTGCTCTGTTGCCTAGGCTGGAGTGCAGTGGTGCAATCTCGGCTCACTACAACCTCTGCCTCCTGGGTTCAAGTGATCCTCGTGCCTCAGCCTCCTGAGTAGCTGGGATCACAGGCACACGCCACCATGCTCGGCTAGTTTTTTTGCATTTTTAATAGAGACAGGGTTTCTCCATGTTGGCCAGGCTGGTCTCTAACTCCTGACCTAAAGTGATCCACCCACCTCGACCTCCCAAAGTGCTGGTATTAGAGGCATGAGCCACTGTGCCCAGCCATCTATTCTCCTTTCAATCCTCCTAAAATACCCCCAGTTTCTCCCCAGTTCCATCCACCTCTACATGACCATGTGCTTGCAGGAAGGGAGTCTAACCCCCAGCCCCAAGGAATGAACCATAATGAAATTAAGCCATTCATGAGTTTCCTTTTCTTTGCTGGTAACTGGCTTAGACGTGGGCATATGAAACTGGAAAGTTGGCTTGAGGGCTTCTGAGAAAAGTTTTCCTTGCAAGATTAGAAAAAGAGACACACAGGAAGAAACAGTCTCTCTGCCTCTGCTGGACATTGTGTGTATGTATACATTAGCCGGAATTGTGGCAGCCATTTGGTAGCCATGGGGGCACTAGCCCGAGGCTATCAGAGTGAATATGGAAAGAGCCTGGGTCACCGATGATGAGGCGGGCAGATCACTTGAGGTCAGGAGTTAGAGACCAGCCTGGCCAACATGGCAAAACCCTGCCTCTACTAAAAATAAAAAAATTAGCAGGGTGTGATGGCACATTCCTGTAATGCCAGCTACTCGGGAGGCTGAGGCAAGAGAGTCAATTGAACTTGCAAGGTGGAGGTTGCAGTGAGCCAAGATTGCGCCACTGCACTCCAGTCTGAACAACAGAGTGAGACTCCGCCTCCAAAAAAAAAAAAAAAAAAAGGAATCCTAACCTACCTACCTCCAGGTTTCTTGTTATATGAGATAATTCATTTTCCTTTTTGTTTAAGACAGTTGAGCCTGGAGTGGAGGGGAAAATAATGAGTTTAGCCTAGTGACATTGAGGTGATGGCAGAACAGCATCCTTTTAAATCCTAAAGCTCAGGGAACATCAAGGTTAAATTTGAACTTGGGAGTCACCTATGGAGAAATATTCCATAAAGTCATAATCTTAGAAAGCAGACCCGTACCTGGAAAAGCTGCCTCTGTGCCTG